>NC_041214.2:93182262-93196033 GCF_002837175.3 Physeter macrocephalus | reverse complement strand
AGCGGCCATGGCTCACGGGCCCAGCCGCTCCGCGGCATGTGGGATCTTCCCAGACCGGGGCACGAACCCGTGTCCCCTGCATCGGCAGGCGGATTCTCAACCACTGCGCCACCAGGGAAGCCCTGAACTGTACATTTTAAAATGGTTTTATATGAATTTCACCTCAATAAAAACTGTAGGAAAAATATTTTTTAAACTGGTGAAATATGAATGAAGTCTAGAGTTCAGCCAATAGTAGTGCACCAAGGTGACACTAGGAAAGGAGAATGAGAAATTTATGTATTCTATTTGCTACTTTCCTCTAAATGTAAAATTATTCCAAAATGAAATATTTCCTTTAAAAAAATGGGCAAACTACTTGAAAAGACTCTTTGCCAAAGAAGATAGATGGCAAATAAGCACATGAAAAGATATTCAACATCATTAGCCACTAGAGGAATACAAATTTAAACAAGAATGGAATGCCACTAAATACGCATTAGAATAGCTAAAATTAAGCATACTGACAAAACGAAGTGATGAGGATAACATAGATCCACTGAAACTCTCATACTCTGCTGGTGGAAATGCAAAATGGTATAAGCATTGTAGAAAACAGATTGGCATTTTCTTATAAAGTTAAAACACAATTACTGTATTATCTAACAATCCCATTCCTGGGTACTTACTCTACAGCAGTGGTCCCCAACCTTTTTGGCACCAGGGACCGGTTTCGTGGAAGACAGCTTTTCCACGGATGAGGGGAGGGGATAGTTCAGGCAGTAACGCGAGGGATGGGGAGCAATGGGGAGTGGCAGATGAAGCTTCAGTGGCTCACCCGCCGCTCACCTACTGCTGTGTGGCCTGGTTCCTAATAGGCCATGCACTGGTACCTGGGGGTTGGGGAACTCTGTTCTACACAATGAAAAGTGATCTTCACTCACAAATTTATATAGAGAGTTCATAGCAGCTTTAATTGTAATAGCCAAAAACTAGAAACAACCCAAATGTCCTTCAACAGGTGAATCGTTAAACAAAATGTGGCACCTTATACCGTTAAATGCTATTCAGCAATAAAAGAGAACAAACTGTTGATATTCACAACTTGTATGGATCTCAAGATAATTGCACTGAGTGAAACAAAGCTGATCTTAAAAGGTTAAGTACTATATGAATCCATTTATATAGCAGTCTTGAAATAAAATTATAGAGCTGGAAAACTGATTAGTGTTTGCCAAAAGTTAGGAATGGGTGAGGGAAGGACTAGTGTGGCTATAAAGAAGTAACACGGGAGATCCTGTTGATGATGGAACAGTTCTGAATCTTGATTATAGTGGTAGTTCCCCAAATTGACACGTGACAAAATTATATGGAACCTACACATACATACAAGTAAGTACATCTAAAACTGACAAATCTGAGTAAACTCTGTGAACTGTACAAATGTCATCTTGGTTTTGATTTTAAACTATAGTTATGCGAGATATTAGTGATGGGGAAATAGGTGAAGAGTACATGGAAACTCCCTGTACACTTTTAAAAATAATATAATTTTTTTTTTTACTTTTTATACAATTTTTAAAGGTTATACTCCATTTAGTTATTACAAAATATTGGTTATATCCTCTGTGTTGTACAATACATCCTTGTAGCCTATCTTACACCCAAAAGTTTATAACACCCACTCCCCCACCCCTATGTTGCCCCTCCCACCTCCCCACTGGTAACCACTAGATTGTTCTCTGTATCTGAGTCTGCTTCCTTTTCGTTATATTCACTAGTTTGTTGTATTTTTTAGACTCCACATATAAGTGATATCATACAATATTTGCCTTTCTCTGTCTGACTGACTTCATTTAGCATAATGCCCTCCAAGATCAACTATGTTGCAGCAAATGGCAAAATTTTTTTATGGCTGCGTAGTACTCCACTGTGTGTGTATGGGTGTGTGTTTTATATATATATATATATATATATATATATATATAAAATACATATTATATTTATTTATATAACATCTTCCATATCTATTAATCTGTTGATGGACACTTAAGTTGCTTCCATATCTTAGCAATTGTAAATAAGGCTGCTATGAACATTGGGGTGCATGTTTATCTTTTCAAAATAGTGTTCTGGGTTTTTTTTGGATATATACCTAGGAGTGGAATTGCTGGTTCATATGGTAGTTCTATTTTTATTTTTTTGAGAAACCTTCATGCCGTTTTCCACAGTGCTGCACCAATTTACGTTCCCACTAACAGTGTATGAGGGTTCCCTTTTCATATTTTTAATATAATTAATGTTTTAAAGCAATTTTACATATTGCATATTCCCCTTCCCCCCCCACCCCGAGAGCCTTCCCCACTCTTAACATCCTCCACCAGAATGGTACGTTTGTTGTAATTGATGAACCTATATGAATACATCATCATCTCCCCAAATCCATAGTTTGCATTAGGGCTTACACTTGACGTTTTAACATATGTATAATGACATGTATCCATCATTATAATACATTACAGTGTAATACAGAATAGTTTTACTGCTCTGAAAATCTTGCATCACCCTACTTATCCCTCCTTCCCCCTTAACTGCTAGCAACCACAGATCTTTTTACTGTCTCCATAATTTTGCTTTTGAGACTATCATAACAGTTGGAATCACACAGTATGCAGTCTGTTCAGTTTGACTTCCTTCCTTTAGTAATATGTAATTAAGTTTCCTTTATGTTTTTTTCATGGCTGGATAGCTCATTTCTTTTCAGCACTGAATAATATTCTATTGTCTGGATGTACCACAGTTTATTTATCCATTCAGGTTTTTGTATGGACATAAGTTTAACCACTTTGGGTAAATACCAAGGAGTATGATTGCTGATCATATGGTAAAATTATGTTTAGCTTTTTAAGAAACTAGCAAACTGTCTTTCCACAATCAATTTTACATTCCCACCATCAATGAGAGTTCCTGTTGTTACACATCCATTCTAGCATTTGGTGTTGAAAGTGTCTTATATTTTTGCCATTCTAATAGCTGTGTAGTGGTTTCTCATTCTTGTTTTGATTTGAAATTTAAAATATTTTTATGTGCTCATTTGCCATCTATCTTCTGGTGTGGTATCTGTTTAGATCTTTTGCCCATTTTTTAGTCAGGTTGTTTATTTTCTTTTTGTTGAGTTTTAAGAGTTCTTTGTGTATTCTGATTAACAGTCCTTTATCAGATATGTATTTTGCAACTCTTTTCTTCTAGTCTGTGGCTTGCCTTCTCATTCTCTTGAAAATGTCTTTTACAAAGTAGAAGTTTTCAATTTTAGTGAAGTCAAACTTACCAATCTTTATTTCATGGATTGTGCCTTTGTGTTTGATGATGTCTTTTTAGATATAACACCAAAGTCATCTACATTTTCTCCTATGTTCTCTTCTAGTAGTTTTACAATTTTGTATTTAACATTTAGGACTGTGATCAATTTTGAGTTAACTTTTGTGAAGGGTGTAACGTCTGTCTAGATTTGTTTTTTGTGTATGTATATGTCCAGTTGTTCCAGTACCATTTGTTGAGAAGACTATATTTTCTCCATTGTATTGCTTTTGCTCCTTTGTCAAGGATCAGTTAACTATATTTGTTGAATCTATTTCTAGGCTATTTTGTTCCAATGATATATTTATCTTTTTACCAATATCATCTGTCTTCACTACTTTAGGTTTATAATAAGTCTTGAAGTCAAGTAGCATCAGTCCTAAGACTTTGTTCTTCTCCTTTAGTATCCTATTGGGTATTCTGGGTCTTTCTCCTCTCCATATAAACTTTACAATCAGTTTGTCAACATCCACAAAGTAACTTGCTGGAATTTTTATTGGGATTGTGTTGAATCTATAGATCAAGTTGGGAAGAAGTGATGGCTTGACAGCATTGAGCCCTCCTATCCATGAACATGGAATCTCTCTCCATTTATTTGTTCTTCAGTTTCTTTCATCAGTAAGGAATTTTTGTAGTTTTCCTCATATAGATCATGAACATATTTTGTTAGGTATAAATCTAACAAAGCATGTTACATAAATCTAAGTATTTTATTTTTCAGGGTACTAGTGTAAATGTTAATTGCTTTTAATTTCAAATTCTGTTGCTAGTATATAGGAAAGTTTTTGTCCCATGTGAATGCTCACCAAAGGGTGACCTCAGCTGGGGAGAATTTTAACACTCAAGTAGATAGAACGACCCATTCTGTGGATACCAGTCAGCTTCTTTCCCAGCCCTCCTGTCATCGCCAAATGGGCTCATGAACAGAGTAACCATGGTGGCAGGGATGCAGGTTATGCATGGGCTCAGCAACATGGAGTTCCACTCACCAAGGTCATCTTGACTACAACCACTGTTGAGTGCCCATTATGACAACAGCAAAAATCAACACTGTCTCCAGTATGGCACCATGTCTCAGGTGATCAGTTAGCTGTTGGCAGGCACTGAACAACTTTCATCATGGAAGGAACAGCATGTTGTTCTTACTAGAATAGACACTTACTCTGGATATGGATATGCCTTCCCTGAATGGAATGCGTCTACCAGAACTATTATCCATGAGCTTACAGAATGCCTTATTATGATATTCTGCATAGCATTACTTTTCATCAAGGAACTCATTTCACAACAAATGAAGTATGGCATTGGGCCAATGCTTACGGGGTCACTGGTTTAACAATGTTCCTCACCATCCTAAAGCAAATGGCTATATATATATTATATATATATATATATATATATATATATAATATATATATATATTATATATATATATATACACAGCTATTAATCTATTGATTAATGTTAGGGTGGTATATATTTTTCTATCCGTTTACTTTTAATCTATATATGTATCCTTAAATTTCTTGTAGACAACATATAGTTGGGTCCCATTTTTGAATCACTTTGATAGTCTGTCTTTTAATTGATGTATTTAGACAATTGACATTTAAAGTGGTTATATAGTTGGAATAATGTCTACCATAGTGGTTACTTTTTATTCATTGCCCTTCTTTTTGTTTCTATTTTCTTCTTCCACTAATTTCTTCTTTTTTTTTAAGGTTTGAACTGGGCATTTTATGATTCCTTTTCCTCTCCTTTCTTAGCTTATCAATTATACTTCTCTTTTTTACTTTTTTTTTTAGCAGTTGCCCTAAAGTTTGCAATATACATTTACAACAGATACAAGTCCACTTTTAAATAATACTGTACTGCTTCATGGATAGTGAAAGTACCTTATAATAACAAAATACTCCTAATTTCTCCCGCCTGTTGCTTGTATTACTACTGCCATTCATTTCACTTATCCACAAGCTATACTGCTATCCTGTATACTTTTTGGGAACTTGGTGTGGTTATATATTTATTTCAAAATAAAAAGCAAAAAACTGTACCATTTCTAAAAAACATTGTGCCCTGGAACAAAAATCAATATCTAAAGAATAGAAAACAAATAGCACTTAATAACACAGGCATCCAGGCAATGATACCATGTCAACAAGAAAATACAATCCATGATAAATGGAAAATACAATTGATAAAGAAAAAATATCAGTCAGTAGAAACTGACCCAGAAATGACACATAGGATAAAATTAGTGGACAAGGACATTAAATCAGCTATTGTAAATATACAGATGATCCTTGACTTACAATGGTTCAACTTACAATTTTTCAACTTTATGATGATGCAAAAGCAATACACATTCAGTAGAAACCATACTTCAAATTTTGAATTTTGATCTCTTCCCAGGCTAGCAATGTGCAGTACAATACTCTCTTGTGATGCTGGGCAGCAACAGTGAGCCACAGCTCCCAGTCAACCACATGATCATGAGGGTTAACAACTGATACACTTCTAATCATTCAGTGCCCATACAAACATTTTGTTTTTCACTGTCAGCATAGTATTCAATAAATTGCATGAGATATTCAACACTTTATTATAAAATAGGCTTCGTGTTAAATTATTTTGCCCAACTGTAGGCTAATATAAGTGTTCTGAGCATATTTAAGGTAGGCTAGGCTAAGCTGTGATGTTTGGTAGGTTAGGTGTATTAAATGCATTTTCGACATAGGATATATTCAATTTATGATGGCTTTATTGGGCCTTAACCCCCTCATAACTCGAAGGTCTGTACCTCATGTATTCAAGGAGATAGAGGAAAGCACCAGCATGTTAAGAAGAGACATGGAAAATATTAAAAAGACCTGAATTAAACTTCTAGAAGTGAAAAATACATATGAGATGAAATATACACTGGATGGGATTAACATCAGAATTGACACTGAAAAAGAAAACATTGTTGAACTCAAAGATTTACCATCCAAAATGACACAAAGGAAGAAAAAGACCAAAATCAGTGAACAGAGAATAAGCAATCTATTGTTCAACTTCAAGTTGCCTAATAAACATGCAATAGGATTCCTAGGAGAGGAAAGAAATGATGGGACAGAAAAAATGTTTGAAAAAGTAATGCCAAAAATCTTTCTAATTTGATGAACATGTAAATCCACAGATCAAAAAAAAATCAATGAAATTCAAGCATAAGAAACATGAAGAAAATTACACCAAAGCACATCATAATCAAGTCATAAAAAACCAGCCAGCTAAAAAAAAAGATATATTAACATATAGAGGAACAAATAACAGCAGACTTCTCCTCAAATTATACAAGCTAGAAGACAGTGGAAGAACATATTTAAAGGACTGAAAAATTGTCAATCTACATTTCTATACTTGACAAAATATCATTGAAAAGTGAAGGTAAAATATATCGCAGACACAAAAGCTAAAAGAATCCAGCACTAGAAAATCAGCACTACAAGAAATATTATAGCAAGTCCTTCTGGAAAGAAAGGAAAATAATACGAGAGGGAAATCTAGATCTACACAGAAATGAAGAGCACTGGAAATGGTAAATGCATGAGTAAGTAAAAACAATTACTTACTTAGTTTGTAAATCTCTTTTTTTTTTTATTTTTTATTTTTTTTGTGGTACGCGGGCCTCTCACTGTTGTGGCCTCTCCCTTTGCGGAGCACAGGCTCCAGACGCGCAGGCTCAGCGGCCATGGCTCACGGGCCCAGCCACTCCGCGGCATATGGGATCCTCCCGGACCGGGGCGCGAACCCGGTTCCCCTGCATCGGCAGGCGGACGCGCAACCACTGCGCCACCAGGGAAGCCCTGTAAATCTCTTTAAAAGATAATTGATGAGTGGAAACACCCCAAATATTCATCAGCAGGTAAAGAGTTAAGCAAACTGTGGCATATCCATACAGTCAAATACTCCTCAGCGATAAAAAGAAATGAGCTCTTGATACATACAACAACATGGTGGAATCTCAAACTAATCATAGTGAGTAAAAGAAGCCAGACAAAATCAAGTATAAGTTGTATGATGCTCTAATATAAAATTCTATGAAATGTAAATTAATGTGTAGTAACAGAAAGTACATCAGTGGTTGTTGAGGGTAGAGCACCAATGGGGAGAGGCAGGATAGAGGGATTACAAATAGAAATGAGGAAACTGAGCAGAGGTGATGGATATATTTATTAGTGTTACTGTGAGATTAAGAACAGATTAGTGGTTGTCAGTTTTAAATATGTGCATTATGTCAATTATATCTCAACCTGTGCTGAGGAATGTTATTGTCAAATAAGAATCTATCATCCAAGAATGAGGGGGAGCAATGACTTGTTCAGACATCCAAAAACTAAGAGCTTACCATCTGTAGACTGTTAGCTTACATTTTAAGTTCTAGCCAATGAAATTATATAAAGGAAAGATATATTATGTATATGTATTCAAAAGAATGCAATAAAAAGTATTATACTTAGAGAGTATACAATTTTATACCTGAAATCTCAAGAGAATCAACTGAAAACTAATAAAAATAGAGTGAGTATTCAGTGATGTGGCTGGTTACAAATTCATACCCCAGTAGTAAATAAACAAACGTCAACTTTAAAATGGGAAAAACCACATTTATAATGCTATCAGACAGATAATATGTAGTAATAAACTTGAATCCATAGGATCTATGTGAAAATGATTTTAACCTCTATTAAAGAACATTTAAAGGACTTGAATTAATGATAAGACATACATTGCTTTCTTCCTTTTGGATAAGAAGACTTGAAATTGTTGTACATTTTATAATTTAGAAATAAATAATTCTACTGAAAATAACAGTAGAAAAATCTACTGATTTTTCAGAGGAGTAAAAGGTGATTTTAAAATTCATCTGAAAATGTCGACATGTAAGATAGCCAGGAAAATTCTGAAAAACAAGTCATAACTTTCTGGTCTAGCCCCACCAGATAGTTAAATACAGTATTAAATTACTGTTTAAAATATATTATGTATCTACTAATAATTATACCATTTTTGGTACTGATGTATAAAAAGTTCAATCAGTAGAACAAAACAGAAAATCCAGAAAGAGACCCAAATGCATACATAAGTTTTGTCATTGTAAACAAGTAGTCTTGAAAATCAGGTAGGCCATTCAATAAATAAAGATAGGTCATTTAATAAATGTTTTTGGGATGAGTAACTGGGCATCTGAAAAGTAATCTCCTTAAGCCAAAATAAATTCTAGATAATAAAAATATAAATGTATAGAGAAAAACCATGAAAAGTGCTAGAAGAAAACATGAGAAATATATAGGCTTTGCTAAAGATGGCATAAAATTCAATACCCAGGTAAAAACAAAACAAAAAAGTTGATAAATTTGATTATATAAAAATATAGAAAAAATACAAATGACAGTCTGCAATAATTTGACAGATAAGACTAGTTTCTATAATGTGCAAAGTGCTCACACATAAAAACAAGAAATGGAAGAAAACACTAGACAGATTTACAAAGGTTAAGTACTGGTAGTTCACAAAGAAATATAAGTGTCTTTAGAATAAAAAGGTGTCCAACACTCATTATTAAAGAAATGAATATTAAAACAGTATTTTTCCTATTAGATCAACACACATCAAAGAATTGTATAAAGCAAAATGTTAGTGAAGATATTGGGAGACTGGAGTTCTCATATACTGTTGGTGTGAATGTAAATTGGTTAACCATTTTTGGAAACCATTTGCAATCAAAATTTAAAATGCATATTCTTTTGCCAAGCAATTTCAATTCTGAGAATTCATTCTACAGATATAATCATGCATGTGTACAAAGAAGTATTACTATGGTCATTAAAGTTTGTTTTGAAATAGTAAAGGCTGAAAGCCTAATATTCATTAATAATAAAATAGTCAAATTAATTGTTATATAGCCCTAAAAATACTTTGTCCCTATGTAAACTATTATACTATACTAAAAACAATTATGTATATCTATGTAGAATGGTCTCCAAGGCACAATGTGAAATAGAAAAAATATTAAGGTACAAAATATTGTGAAATGTGCTTCCACTTCTTTTGAAAAATGATTAGATTAATTCTGGAAGGATACTCAAAGAAAATGTTAACACTCTGTCTAAATGGGAGGTGGGACTCTGAGGGAATTAAGCTAAAATTTTAAAATTAAAAGTTATTTTAAAGAAAAGTAAATTGGAGGTGGATACTACAGTATCCAGAGAACACTGTTAGAGCATAACATTGCATAGTATATACAATAATAAAACTCAGTCTTAATCTTTTTAATGAAACAATTTAAACTCAATATATTAGGAGATTTCCCCCCTCAAAAGGAATAGATTCAAATTATTCATTATAAGTTTTCACATGACTTAGAAAATATATACTGTATGTACAGTTCATTGTGAAAGGAATATTCAGACACAAAAACATTAAGAAGTGATTATCGGTTTGCAAGTGTTTTACAAGGAAGTTCAGAATTTGAAGAACTGGCTCACTGAATGTAAATTACAGCAGGTGTTTCAAAGAAACAAAAAACTCAAGCTTTTTCAAAGTTGAGGTAAATTTGTTCATACTGGGAGAGGGGGGATGATTTTACCTACATGATTATTATATCTTTAGACATTAGTTTTGCAAATTTCAGGAATTACAACATTTTGTTAAGAAATGAGTAATTTAGCAACTCAAGATTTCATCTCTTTGGAGACTATTTAGACAGAATAACTTCTTTCTTATTTGTTTCTCAGCATACACTGTGGGTTCACCCCCCCACACACACACTCTTCCCACTCTTAACGTGGGACTTGAAGTGAACACTTACTTATATGGTGCAGGGTAAGGTGTCAGTTTGCTTCTTCAGCATCAATCAGGATATACTGGCATTTTTTTTTTTTTTTTTTTTTTTTTTGTGGTATGCGGGCCTCCCTCTGCTGCGGTCTCTCCCGTTGCGGAGCACAGGCCCCGGACGCGCAGGCTCAGCGGCCACGGCTCACGGGCCCAGCCGCTCCGCGGCATATGGGATCCTCCCAGACCGGGGTGCGAACCCGGCCCCCCTGCATCGGCAGGCGGACGCGCAACCACTGCGCCACCAGGGAAGCCCTATACTGGCATTTTAACGTTACAATTTTTTGTTATTTCAAGTTATGGTCCAAGATGACAACATAGGAGACTTTTGAACTCACCTCCTCCCACTGATACACCAAATCTAAAGCTCTAAACAGAGCAATCTCCTCTGAAAGATGTCCGGAAGTAGCTGATTAACTTCTAAACATTGGATGAATGAGAAAATACCCACGTGGAAACAGGTCTTGGCATACTCTCAAATACTGGGAGCCACTAAGAACAAAAATGAGCTTGGACAATCACAAAGGATTTAGAGACCACCAAGAACTCATGCCAAGCTGAATGCTAAGGGTCATCTCCTATTAAAGGCCACTCCATCAAGCCTGGGGGAGGCCATAGCTTTGTCTATTGTGTAGAAACCAACCCAAGGAAAACAAAGAAACAGGAACATAATCCAAACAAAAGAAAAAGGTAAACTCCAGAAACAGAACTTAGTGAAACAGAGATAGGTGACTTACCTGATAAAGTGTTCAAAATAAGAACAATGCATTGAACAATGAATTTAAAGAGATAGAAAATATATGAAAGTACCAAAAAGAAATCACAGACCTGAAGAATACAATAACTGCACAGAAAAATAGAGGCATTCAACAGTAGACTGGATGGAGCAGAAAAAGGATCGGTGAACTCTTAAGACAGGACAGTGGATTTCATACAATCAGAAAACAAAAAAAGAGAGTGAAGATTACTTAAGGGACTTATAGGACAACATCCAGTGGACCAGAATTTGCATTATAGGGATCGCAGATGGCGAAGAAAGAGAAAAGGAAGAAACTTATTTGAAGAAATACTGGCTGAAAACTTCCCTAATCTGGGGAAGGAAACAGACATCCAGATCCAGGAAGCCCAGAAAGTTCAAAATAAGATAAATCTAAAGAGACCTATATCAAGACACATAATTGTCCAAAGTTAAAGACAAGGACAGAATCTTAAAAGTAACAAGAGAAAAACAACTTGTTATCTACAGTGGAATTTCCCATAAGACTATTAGCAGATTTATTAGCAGAAAATTTGTAGGCCATCATGGAGTGGCATGGTATATTCAAAGTGCTGAAGGAAGAAAAAAAAAAAAACTGCCAACTAAGTAACCTCTACCCAGAAAAGTTGTTCTTCAGAATTGAAGTAGAGGTAAAGAGTTTTCCAAACAAGCAAAAGCAGAAAGACTACATCACCACTAGACTGGCCTTGAAAAAATTATTAAAGGAATTTCTTTAATTTGAAACAAAAGGGTGTTAATTAGTAACAGGAAAACATATGAAAGTATAAATCTCACTGATAAAAGTAAATATATAGTAAAATTAAGAATAACCTAATGTTTTAATGGAGGTGGGTAAATCAGTTATAAATCTAGTATGAAGGCTAAAAGACAAAAGTAGTAAAAATAACTATAGCTAAAATAATTTCTTAAAGGATACATAAGATAAAAAGATGTAAATTGTGATGCCAAAAATACAAAATGTGGGAGGGAGGGTAAAAATGTACAGCTTCAGAATGCATTTGAACTTAAGTTGTTATGAACTTAAAATACACTGTTATAATATGTTTGTATACCTAAAACTAATACAGTTGTTCATTGGTATCCTTGGGGGACTGGTTCTAGGACTCCATGCTGATACCAGAATCTGCAGATGCTCAAGTCCTTTCTATAAAATGTCATAGTATGGTTGGCCCTCCATACCTGAGGGTTCCATGGTTGGTTGAATCCATGGATGTGGAACCCATGGACACAGAGGTACAATGTTATATGTCAAAAAATACATCAAGTTTTAAGGAATTAAAATAATGGTTTATATAAGCCTCATGGTAACCACAAAGCAAAAACTTATATACATAAAAGAGAAAGGAAATCTAATATACCACTACAGAAAAGCATCCAATCACAAAGGAAGAGAGCAAGCAAAGAAAGAAACAGCACTTATAAACAGCCAGAAAACAATTAACAAAATGGCAGTAAGTTCATACCTATCAGTAGTTCCTCTAAATACAAATGGACTAAATTATTCAATGAAAAGACAAAGAGTGGCTGAATGGATTTATTGGGTTGGCCAAATAGTTCATTTGGGTTTTTCCATAACAGCTTATGGAAAAGCCTGAATGGACTTTTTGACCAGCCCAACTTAAAAATAAATAAATAAATATTAAGAGTTATAGAGGCAGAAATAGACAACAGTAGAAATAGTAGGGGAATATCCCAATTTCATCAAAGGACAGTTCATCCAGACAGAAAGTCAACTAATGTGTCAAATAAGAAATCAAAAGAAAAATTAAAAATCTCTTGACACAAATGAAAATGGAAATACAACATAACAAAACTTATGGTATGCAGCAAAAGCAGTTCTAAGAGGGAAGTTCGTAGTGATAAATGCCTACATTAAGAAACAAAATCTCAAACAACCCAATATACCTCAGGAATTGGAAAAAAGGACAAATGAAGCCCAAAATTAGTAGAAGGAAGGAAATAAAGATCAGAACAGAAATAAATGAAAGAGAGACTAAAAAGAGAGTAGAAAAGATCAAAGAGCTGGTTTTTGAAAATACAAAATATACAAACCTTTAGCCAGATTCAAAGAAGAGAGGACTAAAATAAATAAAGTCAGAAATGAAAGAGGAGACGTTACAACTGGTACCACAAAAATACAAAGGATCGTAACATTCTACTATGAAAAATTGTATTACAACAAATTGGAGAACCTAGAAGAAGTAGATCAATTCTTAGAAAGATACAACCTCCTGGGACCAAGTCATGAAGAAATACAAAATCTGAACAGACCAGTTACTAGTAAAGAGATTAAATTAGTAATCAAACACCTCTTCACTGGTGAATTCTACCAAACATTAAAAGAATTAATAACACTCCTTCTCAAATTCTTCCAAAAAATAGAAGAGGAGGGAACACTTCCAAACTCATTTTACAAGGCTAATATTACCCTGATACCAAAACCAGGAAAGGACACTACAAGAGAAGAAAATAACAGGCTAATATCACTGATGAACATAGATACAAAATCCTCAACAAAATATTATCAAACCAAATTCAGCAGTACATTAAGAGGATCTTATGATCAAGTAGAATTTATTCCAGGGATGAAAGGATGTTTCAACATATGCAAATTAATGTGATATATCATATTAACAAAATGAAGAATAAAAATTATATGATCATCTTGATAGATGCAGGAAAAACGTTTGACAAAATTCAGTATCTGTTTTTAATAAAAATCCATGGGCTTCCCTGGTGGCACAGTGGTTGAGAGTCCGCCTGCCGATGCAGGGGACACGGGTT
>NC_041214.2:93180040-93182102 GCF_002837175.3 Physeter macrocephalus | reverse complement strand
GCCTGCGCGTCCGGAGCCTGTGCTCCGCAATGGGAGAGGCCACAACAGTGAGAGGCCTGTGTACTGAAAAAAAAAAAAAAAAATTCACAACAAAGAGAGCATAGAGGGAATGTGCCTCAACACATACTGAAGACCATAAATTGACAAGGCCACAACTAACATCATACTTAGAAGTGAAAAGCTGAAAGCTTTTCCTCCAAGATCAGGAATAAGACAAGGATGCCAATGCTCGCCACTTTCGTTTAACATAATACTGGAAGTTCTAGCCAGAGCAATAAGGCAAGAAATATAAAGGGCATCCAAATCAGAATGGAAGAAGTAAAACTTTCTCTATTTGCAGATGACATGCTCTTATAGAAAACCACAAAGACTCCACCAAAAACTGTTAGAACTAATCAACAAATTCAGCAAAATTCCATGATAGAAAATCAATATATAAAAGTCAATTGCCTTTCTATACACCAACAACAAATTATCAGAGAAATTAAGAATAAAATATCCAGGAATAGATTTTACTGGGCAGTTGAAAGATCTAGACACTGAAAATAAGATGTTAATGAAAGAAATTGAATAAAACACAAATAAATGGAAGGATATTCCGTGCTCATGGACTGGAAGAATATTTTTTTAAATGTCCATACAGATTTAATGCAACCCCCTATGAAAATTCCAGTGGTATTTTTCACAGAAATAGAACAATCCTAAAATTTGTATGGAACCACGAAGGACCCCAAAGAGTCAAAGCAATCTTGAGAAAGAAGAACAAAGCTAGAGGCATCACATTTTCTGGTTTCAAACTATTACAAAGTTATAGCAGTCAAAACTGCTTTTGTGTATTGGCACAAAAACAGACACAGATCAATAGAACAGAAGAGAGATCCCCCAAATAAATTCATGCATATATGATCAATTAATTTACAACAAAGAAGCCAAGAGTATACAATATGGAAAGTATTCTCTTTCCAAATATTCTGGTGCTGGGAAAATTGGACAGCCACATGCAAAAGAATGAAACTTAACCTCTGTTTTACACCATACAGAAAAGCAACTCAAAATGGATTAAAGACTTGAACATAAGATCTGAAACCTTAAAACTTCTAGAAGAAAACATAGGCAATATGCTCTTTGACATCAGTCTTAGCATTATTTTTTTTGGATTTGATACTAAAAGCAAAGGCAACAAAAGCAAAAATAAACTACATCAAACTAAAAAAGCTTCTGCGCAACAAATGAAACCATCAACAAATGAAAAGTCACCCTACAGAATGGGAGAAAATATTTGCAAATCATATATCTTATAAGGGATAATATTCTATATAAAGAGGTCATACAACTCAGTATCAAACAATCTGATTTTAAAAATGGGCAGAGGTATTGAGGTGGTGGTGTGATGAATTGGGAGATTGGGATTGACATATATACACTAATATATATAAAATAGATAACTAATAAGAACCCACTGTATAAAAAAATAAATAAAATTCAAATCAAAAAAATAATAAGGGAGGGAGGGAAAGAAGAGTTACCTCTTAACTATAAAAGTAAGCAAGGGTTTTCATGAATTTTAAAATCCAATATTTATTTTGATTTAGTATTATGTTCAACATTTCACCATAGAATCACCCTCTGTGGCATAGGCATAATACTAATTTTCATTTTCTGGGAATTGTATGGTATATTAAAAAGTTTAACAAGACTAGTGTATCAAGTATTAAATTAAATCTTCATTTACATACTTCTATAAAGCTTTGGCAAGGACTACGTTAAAAAATAATTTCAACTGGAGTCAATAAGCCATTTTTCAGTAAATCACTATTGTACCTTAATCTGTATAATATATACACTAAATCAAATACCGATTTAAAGATACAAGAGAATCAGCTAATTTAAAGAAACTTGTAATTTTTTTAGATTTGGGAATCTTTCTGTAAAATAAAGAATAACAATTTCCCATTTGCTTTAATCTGCTTATTGTTTTTTTTTTTTTTTTTGTGGTATGCGGGCCTCTCTCTGCTGTGGCCCCTCCCGTTGCGGAGCACAGGCTCCGGACGCGCAGGCTCAG
>NC_041214.2:93144556-93179910 GCF_002837175.3 Physeter macrocephalus | reverse complement strand
TGGCCATGGCCCACGGGCCCAGCCGCTCCGCGGCATGTGGGATCCTCCCAGACCGGGGCGCGAACCCGGTTCCCCTGCATCGGCAGGCGGACGCGCAACCACTGCGCCACCAGGGAAGCCCTGCTTATTGTTTTAAGGTTGAATTTTTTAGAATGTTGAATTTTCTCTAAATGGCATAGAGCACTACAACTGAGATAAAACATCATTGTAATCAGGAAGCAGTTGTAGGAAACAAACCATTTCATTTATATTATGCAGAAAGTGACTTAATACAAGAAACTAGGTGCTTATCAAGTCATTGAAAGATGGAGATGTAAACTCTAAGCTTGGCCTATAGGTATGACTTTCAGAATAAGGCCACCAAACAGACATACCAGGGAAGTGGACAACTTTGCTACTGTTAGAAACAGAATCAGAAGACTACTGCCAATCAGTTGTTGAACTGAAGAGCACATTGTTATAAGATCAGCATTCTACTACAACTGCCTCTTGACATACAGAAAGCTTGTGACTAGACACTGGAATGTTGCTTTCAAAAACAAAACGAAGTAAAATCTCCATTGCAATGACACCAAAGCAGCATAAATATTGCTTCCATCCCATTTTCAAATTCACTTGCCAGACATTTTGAAGCCCTGAGCCACTATATAAAAAAGGCCACCATGCTATGAGGAAGCCCAAGCCTTCTAAAGAAGCCACCATTGACAGTCCCAGCTGAGCTCAACCTTTCCATCATTCTAGCCCAGGCCATGTGAGTA
Organism: Physeter macrocephalus; assembly: GCF_002837175.3. Taxonomy (NCBI): domain Eukaryota; kingdom Metazoa; phylum Chordata; class Mammalia; order Artiodactyla; family Physeteridae; genus Physeter; species Physeter macrocephalus. The sequence continues at coordinate 93,179,152 of NC_041214.2, read as the reverse complement.
AAGAAGGCTCCAAAAGATTCCAAGCCCTCAGCCATTCAAGCATTCCTGACTAATGCCACAGACATCATGGATATAATATCCCCACCTTGCCTTAGTCTAAGTCCTTGCCCACAGAATCTGTAAACATAATAAAATGATTGTTATTTTACATTATTAACATTTGGAGTGGTTTTTATGCACCAAGAGCTAAAAGCTAAGTGAAACACATCATAGATATTTTATAAGTTTCAACAAGCATTTCAGAAACATTTTTAAAGATTATAATACTCTATTATGTGATATATACCACAAAGTACTAAAAGTTTATGCTGCATTGTAAAGGAGAGCTGGTTTCCAATTTTTATCTATAACTTAAACTATACTGATAATTTTATCAATAGAGGTTTTTGTTTCTCTTTTGTATTTAGCATTATTTCTTTATCATAAATTTCCAGAATGACTGTGTCCGGGCTATAACCAAATTTCTTTATAAGTGTTTTGTATCTGTTCATATCTATCTTGAATATTTACTGTGGTTAAAAAAAATGAAAGCAAATTAACTTCCATATATTTAAAAATTTTTAGCAACAACAAAAAAATCCTTTAAGTTAATCAGCCCTATTGAAAACAGAAGAATATGGCCAAAAACTCTGGGCTACCCATGTATAGTAATGTCAGCCAGACCTCATGAGTCAATCATGAGAAGCTGGGGAAAATGTGGCCATACAGTGGGTAGGGGGAAAAAAAGACCAGCATATTGAGTAATCTAATAATTGATACTGCCCTATTATGAGCTCAAATGAAACAATATTCACATGAAACAGCCACCAAAACATGGTAATAGATAGGCAGGTACCTTGGCTTAGCAAGTCCAGAGTCCTGGCTAAGTGAACAAATTTTACTGTTCTCAGAGCTCTGCTATATACTTTTGTACCTAGATAAGAGGGCGTGAAGAGGACTGTAATCCATCCCACATTACTCTGGATAAGCCCTAGAACAAGGCTTCACACCTGTGGAAAGGGCAACTTTTCCTAACTGGTATGCCCAGAGGGGGGCAATTTGTACCCCCAAAGTAGTCACTCTAAGTCTTTGTTAGTGGCAGCTATTGCCCTCAGTGTTCTTCCTATTTATAAGACTAGATTTGTTAGTGAAGGAGGGCTAGAGCTCTTGACTTCTGCTCCCCATAGCTAACTCATCGTGTGATATTTGTGCCTTCCTATTCGGGAAATCTGATTTCAGAGATCTATGTTAATATGGAAGATGACTGGTCCCAAAGGGCTTGGATCTCAATGTACATTATACAAGCTACTCCTAAACCCTACTAAATATGCCATCAAAATTGCTACTCCTTACCAAATATTTTAGCTGACCCTGTGGCCTAGTTTTTAAGCATACAGACACTGAGAAAAATCTGGATTAGAATCCTGCCTCCATGAATACTACTTATGTAATATTAGATGATTTTCTGAACCCTTTTTTCTGACCTTCATTTTCCTCATCTGCAAAAATCAGGATAATAAAGCATCTACCTTGCATAGTTGTTGTGAAGATTAAATGAGTAATGTGTATAAAATACCTAGCATTTAAGTATTCAATAAATGTTAACTCATTTAAAAAAAATAGTAAAACACACTAGAGCATTTAAATACTGAAACCTAATTCTCATCTTTGCACTAGCTGCAAGGGGATCCAGGGAATGTATAATTTTAAGTTTTCAAATTGTTCAATACCGAAAGGCTATAATGGAGTGGACACTGAGTGCCAGTTCCCCATGTCCAATATGGACATTAAACATGATTCTTCTCTATTTATTATCCTTTGAGTAACCAAAGAAGCACATTTTAAAATGCACTCTGAATATTGTAGAACTATGAGATTATGTTTCAAATACTGTGTGTTAGCATTAAGAACATTTTAGTGCAATTATTTCCAAGTTTTTAAATTATACCAGAGCTGAGCTAAACTCACAGCCTCTAAATAAACAGTACTATTTTGTCTTAGACCTGAGCAGTTTTAATACTCTGGAACAAGAATGACAGTAATAATTAATTTTTGTTCAGAGTTTACCACATACCAGGAAGTATTCTGGCATGTGACATGTGTTATCACAAAAAATCCCTGAGCTAGATAATAACAGTCCCAATTTACAGAAGAAACTAAAATGTGAAGTCTTCAATAATTTGTACAACTAGTAGGTGGTAGAACTGGGATTTGAGCCCAGGCAGTCTGGCTGTAGAGTCAATATTCTTATGTACCATTCTCAACTTCACAGTAAAATGCTTCCATTCTATATTTTAAACTCTAAGCACGTGAAGTTCTTCCAAAATTTATATAAACAGGTATATATTTAAATTATGCAAAAGGAAGTCTAATACTATAACCTATTTTGTATTGCTATTAAATGGCAGAATACATGAGGACATAGAATAAATTTTAAACTATGTTAACTAGTCAAATTTTAAAAATAAATCTTATATTTAATAAATATCATGAAAAATTTGGCTAAATACTTTGGCAAAATTGAAATTGTGACTAAATACTAAAAATAGCAAGGACTTTGCCATCTTTATATGTTTTGAAAAAAGGAATTCTCACTCTTCATTTATTAATCTACACACTTAGATTCCTTTATATTAAGATTTAATTATGATATTTATGCTGCCTTCTTCCTCTTGGTACAGATCATGTAAATGGACACTGCACAAGTCCAACTTCTCAGAGTTGCAGTTCTGGAAAACGTCTTTCCAGTGCTGATGTTTCAAAAGTAAATCGCTGGGGTCCTGGAAGACCACCATTTCGAAAAGCACAGTCAGCTGCTTGCATGGACATTTCTTTGCCAGCTACAACAGAAGGTAGGTTAAACATACAAATTTTTGTGGATACAATTAAAATTTGACATGCCACAGTAACAGGAGCTGGAGGATAAGGGATGGTGGTCAGGTGTGAAAGATCTGAAAAACTATGGTCAACTAGACAATGAGCAACTGAGAACCTGGTCGAGCTGTGGCCATGACTCCAAATCCATTCCTCACTACACCTCTTTCATCTCTAAAACCAGAATGGCGTTTATGGGTAGGCTTTCACCTCCTCTGTACAAAGTGAGACCTATGCCTTAATCTGTTCTCTGCACTTCCAGTTTCTTTCCATCTCAATGGTAAGCCTCTTAGTGTCTCTATCTGTAGACAGTTATTTAATGTCTTATAACCTTAGTTTCCTCAACTGTTAAGTGAATGTGACAAAGAAAAAGGGAAGACATTAAATTCTAAAGTTTGCAATCTCATCTTCATATGTTTGAAAAAGGGAGGATTATTTGCTTACTTATGGAATTACTGTTAGGGGCAGGGAGTAAAGTACAAGAGCCAGAAGGCCTAAAATTAAGACACACACACACACACACACACACACACACACACACACACAAAAGGGAGTCCTGTAACTGCTGCTATTGTCTTGCTGATAAAAAGCTTTGGGACTAGAAATAGGAAAAAAATAATCTTAGGAATGTGCTATGGTAATTCTATGCTATAAAGTAATTCACCATTACCACCCCTCAAAAAACTTGGTAGTAATGATCTATATTATTCATCAAATTTTTAAAATAAAATTTTTAGGGACTTCCCTGGTGGTCCAGTGGTTAAGGCTCTGCACTTCCACTGGAGGGTGCGTGGGTTTGATCCCTGGTTGGGGAACTAAGACCCCACATGCCATGTGGCTTGGCCAAGTAAAAAAAGAAAATTTTTAGTTTTTTCCTTTAACACTATGCCATACTAAATTTGGTCCAGATGATCTTCTCTCATAGGTGTCTATGAATAGCAACCTAGAAACATTAGCTAGGAATGTTATAATGGAAGCAAAATGTAAAGGTTATAAAGGAAGTAGTACTTTTAATCACTGGATTGAATTGGGAATTTTGAGTTTTAGACATTTCTGCTTCTAACTTGTTGATTCTGGGAAAATTACTTAACTCTATGTCTCTGTCTCCAAATCTGTAAAATATATAGATTATATCCAAGCTCCCTCTCAGATCTAAATTCTATTACAAACTATTTTTATAAACTTGCTGAGGGATAGAAGGGGGAAATTAGGAATACTATATTTTAGTTTGTAGAAAAAGGGATAGTCTGAGGAACTTATATTTGGTTTTATTGTATATTATTTATATATTATATTATTATCTCTTTTTATAAAAATGAGTCACACTTATACCTATCAAAAAGGAAAGGAGAGGGAAGGCAGTAGAAAAAGGAATATGAGGAACTTGTACTCTGGAGTGATTATATGAACAATACAACCTTCCTCATATTTACCTGAGGTGGTGAGTTTCTGCTTGTTGGAGTGTACACATGTGTAAGAGTTGATGAGCAGGAGAACCTGAAACCACCTTGTTTCCTTTAAGTGGGCTGAAGCCCTCTCAGAAAGATTATCAGTGGGGTGGCAATGTCTACAACTCTGTATTTGGCCCTAGGCAAAGCCAAGACTGTATTTGGATTCAAGGTAGGCAGCTTGTAACTAGTTCAGGGAGATAACATTTGCTCTTTAGTCTTGGTGTAAATATAAATAGTTCAATTTTTACAATTTTAATTACTCCAAATATAACAAAATTAGAGGAATGTATTTACCACAGAACATTTGTGACCCTCCAGGTAAGTAGCCACAATGTTGTAAGTGGGAATTGTCAAGAAATCATTAGAAGTACTTCCAACAATTGAGAGATAGGAGGGAAGCATAATTAAAACTGCACCAGAAGTTCTTGTAACCTTAACTATTTAGACTAAACATCTTTTTTTTCTAGATTAGAGAATTTCAACTAACTTGTGAGGTGAGGTAGAGAGAAAAACACAGTGGACTGGAACTCTGGAGACTCAAGGTCTAGTCCCAGCTCTGCCTAAGTTTATGATTTATACTTCTGGACTTGTCTCTTCATCTTCAAAATAAGCTGGTGAACTGGATAAACTGCCTTCCAGATCAGTGAACAACGAATCAAATTCTACTCTCCCCCCATAATTTTGGTTTTCACATACTAAGTTTGACTTTACTTGTCCTGGAAACACACTAAAACTAAATTTGTGGTTTTTAAATTTCCATAGAAAGTCGAGAAAATTCCTATAATCGCTCTAGAAGCTCTAGCATCTCCAGTATTGACAAAGATTCTAAAGAAGCGATTACAGCACTATACTTCATGGAGTCCTTTGTTCGGAAAAATGACTCTACTATCTCCCCTTGTTTGTTTGTTGGAACTAGTCTGGGAATGGTGTTAATCATCTCCCTAAACCTACCTTCAGCAGATGAACAAAGATTTACAGAGCCAGTCATGGTATTGCCAAGTGGTAAGAGTTTTTATTTATTCCTTCACTGCTACTTTTTCAAATTTAAATATATGGTATTTTAAAACATTTAATTTGTATTGATCTGGAGCAAAGATTTAAGCATTCTGTATAATAGGAACTATTGAGAATTTTATAAATCATATACTATTCCAAGTATTGCAGCTTACTTGCAGGGTGAAATAGTCAACCATTTCTATGGTAATAAATTGTGGAACTCCCAACCTAAACAATGCCTTGGGAAATAAGTTTCTGAAAAGCATTTAGGAAAGCCTTAAAGCAAAAGTTTAACATTTTTAATGAATTGAAGCATTTCTCCAAAGTTCCATGCCAGATCAGAGCCTATGAGTGTTTTACATCATCCTTAAAGAACTCAGATGATTAAGTTGGAAGCAGTCTGACTTGAGGTGGTTTTCTGAATTCTTTGATAATCTGCCCATCGTGTTTTGAAGCCATGCCACACAATTTCTTCCCTTTTTATCCTAGTACCTAGAGAATTTGACCCACGTTATGAGTATTGTTGCTAAAGTATATGTTGTATTCTCTTCCTACTTGACTTGTCTTTTTCCTTTTGAAGAAGAGATGTGTGATTCCTTCTGTTATTCCTTTGAGTATTTTAAAATTTATTCTTATCAATAGTTTTTTCATATATAGAAAAGAGAGTAAAAGTTATCTGAAAAAATTTCTTAAGTAAAAATAATTTTATTAATATATAGGATAAGGGATTTTATTTTAAAAGAACACATATATGGCATGGTAGGTTAGATAGAGTTGTGTTTCCTTTGTTAACTGGTATGCTAAATCCATATAGATGGATTGTAACTTACTGTAGGTAGAACAGTCAGCTCTCTACTAGTGAGGCAAATTCAGATAAACATATTGTATTTTTTGTGTGTGTATGGCTTAAAAAACAGAAGTTTATTTTCTCACACTTATGGAGGCTGGAGGCCCAAGATTAAGGTGTTGGCAGGGCTGGTTTCTTCTGGGGCTTCTCTACTTGGCTTGCAGCTGGCCACCCTCTCACCATATTCTCACGTGGCTGTCCCTCAGTGTGCTTGTACCCCTGGTGTCTCCCCATGTTTCCTAATCTCTTCTTAGAAAGGCATTCGACAGTTTGGATGAGGGCCCACCCTATCAGCCTCATTTTAACTTAATCACATCTTTAAAGGCTCTGTCTCAAATATGGTCACATTCTGAGGCAATGGAGTTTAGGCCTTCAACATATGAATTTGGCGTGGGGGGGGCACAAAATGCAGCCCATAACATGCACCGTATTTTAAAAGTTAATCTGTTAGGATCACTATATTTTAATTGTAAACATATTTCACAATAAGAAAATATCTTTTATTATAGTTCTAATTTTAAGGAAATATGTATAATTCTCTTATACTGGTTGAGAGAGAGCCAGATCAGTAAGGTCAAAATGAATTTTTAAGTATTAATTCAATCCATTATTTAACTCAATAAATTTTTATACAGATTGGATACCTGATATGTGCCATGTATTCTTCACAAATTTAAAGGTAAAAATCAAACTCCTGTATACACAAGTTTACAACTATAAGTGAAAGACAGTTTTCTAATAAGAGATTTTCTAACGAATGTGGTTTTCTATGCCACAAGCATAGAAATAAACAAGTGTCTGGAACTAATTTAATGGATCTCTCAGTACTATAAGAAAGTTCTTCAACATTCTTAGCAAATAGACTTAGACTTAAAATGATGGCAAAATACAAAATAAGTATAGATTTAACTTAATATTCTGGCATCTGGTTCATAAATATTTGCACACTCTTTCCTTATCCATTTAAAGAGAGATAATGAGAAGCTATCTTCTCCAAGTTTCTATGTCAGTATTCCATTCTTTCAAGGTGTTACTTAATATATCAGTATCACTTCATCAGTTGTAACGAATGTACCACCCTAATACAAGATGTTAATAACAGAGGAAAGGACAAAGGGGGCATATGAGAACAATCTGTACTATCTGCTCAATTTTCTGTAAACCTGAGATTGCTGTAAAAAAAATTGTCTATTAAGCAGTACCTATAAGGGAGGAAACTATGAGTCTAGGTTCAGATCTGTTTTATAATTAACCACTGAAAGAGAAATAGCCTAATTGGAAGCCATAATTTATGACAATAAAAAGAAAAAAGGAAGGTGGAGTTTCATAGGAAAATATAGAGGGACTTCCCTGGTGGTCCAGTGGTTAAGAATCCGTCTTGCAATGCAGGGGACACCGGTTCGATCCCTGAAGATCCCACGTGCTGCGGGGAACTAAGCCCGCATGCCGCAACTACTGAGCCCATGCGCCACAACTAGAGAGCCCGAGTGCCACAACTATAGAGCCCATGTGCTCTGGAGCCTGTGCACCACAACTAGAGAGAGAAGCCAGCACACCGCACACTGAAACAAGATCCCGGGTGCCACAACTAAGACCCAACGCAGCAATCAATCAGTCAATACATACATACTACAACAAGAAAGGGTTGCAAGTGGAATAGTCTGATAGAATTTTAAAAAGAAAGAAAAAGAAAAAATATAGAGATGACAGAAAGCCAATTCAAATTTAAAGTAGAAAACTTGTCCCCTCTTCCTCACATCTCACTTCCTGACTCCTTCTTCACCTTCTTTCCAGTATCTACTCTCCACTAGTCTCCACTGTTCCCTGCCCTATTGGTACTGCTCTAGATTATGGGAACCATTTTTAAAGGTTTGGAATCGGAGGCATTTCCCTCTTCTGTTGCCAGTGCTAAAGTGGGTGACATGTTCTCAGGCTCTGAAGGCATTTTTCCTGTCAAAACATTGTTAAATTACCTTTTATCAGTTGGCCTAGCAAAATTTATCTGAGTCTAGCAATTTCCTCAAAGTTGAATACAATCTATTTTGAAATTTATTCATCCATTCATTCAACATACATTTCCCAAGCTCATACTAATTAATTAGTCACTGGGGATACAATGGTGATCAGGACACAGAATGATCTTTATTCCCAGATTATTTGTAGGGAAGAACAAAAGTAAACAGAAAATTACAATAAGGAAAGTAAAGAATACTGCGCAGCATAGGCGGGGGGTTTGGGGAAGACCTCTCTAACACACCAGCCATCTGAAGTGGGACCGGTTTGGAAGGGAGCTGTGCACAGTACTGATGTTTAAGAGTAATTTAAAGCAGCATGAGTAAAAACCTAGAGGTAAAAAGAGCATGGCACAGCCAAAGCCTAGAGATAGAATGGTGCTAGTTGAGGCTGGAAAAGCAGGCAGGGGAAGATTAGAGGGCCTTAAAACCATGTTAAGGAGCTGGAAAAGACTTCCTAGATCTGTGGGGTTTAGTTTGTACAAAAAAAAAAAAAACTGTGACGTGGTATGCTTTTTTATCTCAAACGCTGGTGCTTAAATTTTCTAATTGTAAAAAAATCCAAATACAGAGGAAGATAAATGAAAATTCTGCCACCAGCAAACATTCCCCCTTCTCTGTCCCATCTCCCTCTTCACACTTCCGCCCCTAGAAATTTTACTCTCCAACAGTAATTCTTTGAGAAATTTGCTGAGATTCTAATTTTAAAGCCACTTCATTGAAGTGTGACTTCCATCACTTCCATTTCTTTTCTGATCCCTTTTACTTACTGCCTCCGTACTGGTCTTATTACAATATTGTCTTCATCACCTAATTTCTATACACCATATTCTCTGATACCTTTCACTTACCCATAGAAGCAATTTCTTGAAAATCTTGAAAATCAGTGATCTCTATAAGCTCAGCTTTGTTCTACCTTTCTAATCTGATTTCCTGCTACTTCCCAGCACCAACTCTCTGGTCCAGCCAGTCTTAGTTCCTCACTTCCCTTTTCTCTTTGCTACCTGTCAATCATCTATCATTAGTGGATATCATATGAACTTTTATGTTTGTTGCTAAAATTCTGGAAAACCTGTATCAAGTTTCTTGGGAGCTGTAAGATTTGGAAGAATTTTCTACAGACTAGCTCTTGGATCCAGACATTTCAAATTTCAAATATTGTTTCTTCTACATTATTTATATATTTCTAATATTGACATAATATATAATTTGTAATATGATCTTCAGCCCTGCACTTCCATGTCAGATTAATGCTGAGTTGCATCAGGGTGGTGGGAGTTTTCCTGGGAGCCATTCCTATACCTAGAAGGCTTTCAATAACCTAGACATGGTAGTGATCGTGAATCATGTACATAAGTCTACTAAATTCCAGATGTACCCCCATCTTAATTTCCCCTTGTCTAGACTCCTGAAATGCCTATTCACTACAATGTCACTTAACTGAAAGAAAATTACAGTGGAAAGAGAAAGGAGTTTAACTTGATTGTGGTTAAAATATTTTAGTTTCACAAACTTAAAACCCATGAACACGTGCCTCACTTAAAGAAGGGCTGATAAAGAAAAATTAAAAATGTAAGAGATAAAGATTTGTGTAGATGGACTTACCTCATTTTCTCTAGATTTTCCTTTTTGTATACTAAGGATATGATTTTAACTTACTAATTCAGTTTTTTATTACATATTATCTAAGCTCAGATATATTTGTTTACATATTATCTAAGCTTAGATATATGTGTTTACATATCATCTAAGCTTAGATATATTTGTTTTCATATGCAAAAGTATATCAGAGATGATCTTCTTGCCTTTATTCTTTTTCTTACAGTATTCTTGTGTTGTCCTTTGCCTGCTGACAAGAAATATCTCCTAGACTTACCCTCTACTCTAGACTTTTCCCAGCCCTCTCCCTATGTCAGACTTACTTGCTAGCATTTAATTCCTTTAAAATCCAGCTCTCTGATGAAGAACAATTAACTTATGCAAATGTATAGATGAGTGAATGTGCTGTCTCACAGATATAATATGAAACTAGTTAACAGGTTTTGTCTGGAGATCAAATGAGAAGGATGTAGTTTTTAATCTTAAGTCTAAACCTTGATGAGAAATCACTCTATGCAAGTACTTAGGGCCTTTCCATATAAGATGTGTATATTTCAAACATATTTGTGAAATTCATGCATTATATCTTAAAAACTAATACAATAAGAATATAGTTCAAGCATAATGATTGTATTTGACTGAAGTATAATCACAGCTTAATACAGGAAAACAAACATACATACTCTCCACTTATAGGTAGCAGCTCTATTAGTTGTTTACAGTTCTTATTACTAGTTGTATTGAATGTGTTTGTAGCAATTCTGTTTTCCCCAAAGTAGATATACTGTCACTTGAAACTGCTGAGTAAAGCATGGAATCTGTCTAAGCCCTTAATAGCTAGACACGTGGGAAGCTATGAAGATTTTTAGATATTTTAAATTCATTGAATTAAAAAAGCAAAATAAAATTCTCTACAGGTACTATCAAAAAACAAATGAAATTTCACATACCCTTTTGTCACATGCTACTGTCATGAATTCAAACTCTTGCCAGACTCCCTTCTTTTATGGAGAGATTAAAAGAATGTACTACTTTGGGAAAATCCAATGATCTAGATATATAGTTCTTAATATAGTAGGATAACCTAGAAGAAATGGATAAACTCCTAGAAACCGACCAATACTGAATCATGAAGAAATAGAAAGTCTCAACAGACCTGTAACTAATAAGGAGATTTAATCAGTAATCAAAAATCTCTCAAAGAAAAGCCCACTTCTCTTTTTAAATTTAATTTCACATTAATTTATCTTGGTTGTCTTGACAACAAATTCTCATCAATGATACGGAAATTTGAACTAAAGCACTAAATCACTGAATTTTAGAGTGAAAAAACACCTAAAGATTATCCATCCCAGTAGCCATCACTTTAGTCTGCAATAGAATCACTTGGAGGGTTTGTTACAACCATTCTCAGAGTTTCTAATTCAGTAGGTCTGGGGTGGAGTCTGAGAATTTGTTTTTAAACAAGCCGCAGGTGATAATAGTACAAATGCAATTTTGCATGCTGGGATGGAAAAAACAACGTTCTTTCCTCCTGTATAGGGAAAAAGCCAGTCCTTCCTCCTTTCGTGTTTCTCCTGTGCGTTTCCTTCACTTTCACACGACTACCACACTCACAACACTTCTGACACCAGATGAGTGGAGGTTTTCTCCACAAACAAGCAAGTCTCTGAGACACCAGCTGGGTGTTCCACAATTTAACTCAATTCGGACACTATCTACATGGAGATAGTGTCAGATCACACAGGGTAAGTTCTCAGTCCAGTGAGTGTCCCCTCCCCCTCTTTCAAATGCCAATCCCAAGTCACCTGTTCTGACCTGAGGTTTCCACAACCTCCTCCTCGGGTTCAATTAATTTGCTACAGCAGCTCACAGAACTCAAAAAAACTGTTTACTTACTGCTTAGCAGTTTCCTATAAAAGGATATAGCTGAACATCCGATGGAAGGGATGCCTAGGGCAAGGAATGTAGGATGGGACGTGGAGCTTCCATGCCTTCTCCAAGAGCTCTCTCCCACAGCTCTGCCTGCTCAACCCGGAAGCTCTCCAAACTCCCGCCTTTTGGGTTTTTAATGGAGGTTTCCTTACACAGGTGTGATTAATTAAACCATTGCCCACTGGTGATTGAACTCAATCTCCTGCTTCTTTCTTCGCCCCAGAAGTAGAGGGGTGGGGCTGAAAGTTCTAACCCTCTAGTCTCCTGGTTGGTTCCCCTGGCAAGAAGCCCCTATCCTTAGGTGAGGCCCCCAAATCACCTCATTAACAAAATGAAAGACACCTGTGTTGCTCTTGTCAGGAAATTCCAAGGATTTTAGAGCACTGTGCCAGAAACAGGAATAAAGACCAAATAGATATTTATCATAAATCATAACATCATACATACATAATATGGTTAATCACAATCCTGGTTAAATTTAATTCTACCTACTTTATTTCTGTATCTGTGTAGCTGAATATGGCTGGAGAATATATAACCAGACTAAAAGGTCTCATTTTGAAATAAATCATCATTAACCTCAAGTGGGTTCCTGTGCTGCTGAGTAGTCCTCTGTCCACCCTCTTGAACAATAATTACATATTTTCTCCACTCTCCTCAGAGCTCCCATATCTCCTCCACTGTTTTCAATCTCAGCTAATGACCATGTGTCCTCTTTCACTGAGAAAACTGACACGATCAGATAAGAACTTCAGCAGCTGCCACCACCATGTCTACCAACCTGTCTGTCTGTACCTCCATGGTCTCTACCTTTTCTCCTGTTGTGACTAAACTGTGTAAGCTCCTGACTTGGTGAATGTCTCCAGTTGTACACTAGATTCTACTCCCTTTCACCTACACAAGAAAGTCAATCCAGCAATTTTTCCTGTTTCCTTTATATAATTATAATAAATATTCATCTTTTTACTAGATGAGCATACAAACATGCTGTTATTTCTCCCATTAAAAGAGAAAAACCCTCCTTGAATCTATTCTCCTACAATGCCCCATTTCACTTCTTTTTCTTTAGTGCAAAATTCCTTGAAAGTTATGTTATAGTCACTATTTCCAGTTTTATTCTCCCATTCTCTCTTGAGTGCATTCTAAGCAAACTTTCTCCCACACCAATCAACAAAAAGCTCTATATAGGTCATCACTGACCTCACTGCTAAATCCAATGGTCAATTCTCAAGTCACATCTTACCTGACACATCAGCAACATATTGCAGTTTACCATTTTCCCTACCTTATAACATTGAACTTTTCACTTAGATTCCAGGATACTTTATTTACCTAGATTTCTTCCACCTTTATAGCCATTCTTTTTCAGTCCCCTTTGCTCGCTCCTCTACATTTCTCTGGACTTAAAACACCGGCATGCTCATAGACAGACTCCTTGAACCTTTTCTGTTTTCTATTTATATTCAAGCCCTACATGAAATCAGCCAGCCTCATTACCTTAAATGCCTTTTGTGATCTAATGGGTCATATAGTTATAGTCTGGCCTATCCCCAAATTCCTGACATAGGTATCCAGTTATAAGTATATGACATACACTTGGATGTCTAGTAAGTATCTCAAACTTATGTCCCAAACTGAGTTCCTAATATTCCTTTCCTTTCTCCACAGTCTTTCCCATATCTATTAATGGCAATTCCATCCTTCCAGTTTCTCAGGTCAAAAGCATTAGAATCAATCTTGACCACTGTATCTCTTTCACACTCTAACTCCAACTTATTGGCATATTCTGTTGGCTTGACCTTTGTAATATACTCAGATTCTGACCATTTCTCACCCTTTATACTATTACCACATGGTTTGAGCAAGCCTCTATCCATTTCTCACCTGAATTATTGTACTAACCTTTTAACTGCTCTCCTTTCTTCCAACCTTGACTCCCTTTAGGATATACCCAGCATGAAGAGTGAGCCTGTTAAATGGAAATTAGATTATATTACTCTATTCTCAAAATCTTCCCATCTCATACCAAGTAAACGTCTAAGTCTTTAACAAGAACCTACATGACTTAGCTCCATATTATCTCTGATCTCATCTCCTATAAGTCTGCCTGTAACTGCTCTAGAAGGTCAAGATCTGTGAATAGTTTGATTTTACTTTACTTGCAAGCTAATAAATTTAAGTTGCCAGTTTCATGGATGCTGATAGAAGATATGAGACTCTTGGATCAGAGATAAAGGATAATCACAGTAGCCAGAATATTTTGTGCTGGTTTCCTGAGCCTTAATTCCACTGTACAATGCAAAGAAGCCTCCTCTTCTGTATAAATCTGCTCAGGCTGCCTTAACAAAATACCACAAACTGGGTGACTGCAACAACAGAATTTTATTTTCTCACACTTCTGGAGACTGGAAGTCTCAAATCAACATACCAGCAGTGTTGGTATCTGGTGAGAGCTCTCTCCCTGAGTTGCAGAGAGCTGCCTTCTCACTGTGTACTCATGTGATCTTTCCTGTGCGGGGGGTAGGGGGGGGAGAGAGGGGGTAGAGGTGGGGGAGAGAGGGGGGAGAGAGAGAAAGAAAGAGCTAGGTCTCTGGGTGTCTCTTCTTATAAGGACACCAATTCTATCAGATCAGGGCCCTACACTTATGACTTCCTTTAACCTTAAATATTCCCATAGAGGGCCCATCTCCAAATATCAATACATTCACACTGGGGAAGGGGAGGAGGGCTTTAATGTATGAATTTGGGGAGGGGAAATGAACAAACATTAGTCCTTAACATCTTCTACTCTATTTAAAATTTAATCACACCCTTTTCCAAGAATTTCTATCCCCTTTTCTGCTTTATTTTTTCCTTAGTACTTATTGCTATCTAATCATATATATATACTTATCGTATGTATTGTCTGTCTCTATCATAGAAAGTAAGTTCTGTGAAGCTAGGGATTTTTATCTGTTTTATTCACTATTTTATTCCTCTGTGCCTAAAACAGGGCCTAGAACACATAGTAAACCCTCAATAAATATTTGTTGATTGAATGAATTAAGATTTTAGTGGGGAAGACTAGTAATTTGGAAAGCTGGAGTAAGGTACACTTGTAGCCAGTAAGACCTCTTTTAGGAGGAAAATCCTCATTAATTGATGAATTATTTACTGTAGAGTGAATTGTTAATATCTTATTATAGAAGTCCTTAAATTTAAGCTTCCTTTGTAATGTGTATTTCTTTTTTTTTTTTTTTTTTTTTTTTTTGGTGGTATGCGGGCCTTCCTCTGTTGTGGCCTCTCCCGTTGCGGAGCACAGGCTCCGGACGCGCAGGCTCAGCGGCCATGGCTCACGGGCCCAGCCGCTCCGCGGCATGTGGGATCCTCCCAGACCGGGGCGCGAACCCGGTTCCCCTGCATCGGCAGGCGGACGCGCAACCACTGCGCCACCAGGGAAGCCCTGTAATGTGTATTTCTGAAATAGTAGAGGCTATATTTTGGACTTACTGAGCTTTTTTTAAAAAATCATGTTACATCATCTAAACATGTTATTTTTAATTTTAAATACTTTATAAAGTACTTTCTAAATGGAATGTATTTTTATAACACCCTTCTTAAGTCTCTGGTACATGTACACTCCTAAGATATATCAGCCTGGGATAACTTCCTTACTCTCTCTACATGATGTCAAAGGAGAAAGGAAAGAAAAGGCTGCTAGGGCGCTGCTTAGGGGAGAATCTGGAAATGTCCAAAGGTCAGTCTACCCCAAGTTACTTCCTAAGCTTCATACTATCTTGCCTCTGGGACTGGTAAAAATCACCCATAGGTAATAATCTGGCATGGATATTCAACCTTGGAGATTCCAGGTGAGTAAACCATTTTTCTGTATAAAAGATGCATAAGCCTGCCTAAACACTAAAGCTAGTTTGGATTTTTTTTTAATACAATCAAAATTGCTAGCATGAACTCTAGATATTTAAATTTCATGAAATATTCTGAGTGTTCATTTTCAGAAAAAGAAAAATAGCATTTTCTAGTGAATGAGTCTATAAAATAAAGAAGTGGAATCAGTTGGCATTTTTCAGCTGGTTATTCAATAAATTAAAATTATAAATTTTCTAAAATTTGCTCTTTAAAAAAGTATTTTAATGAATACTATATAGTATAATGAAAGGATACTGGATTAGGAATTAGGAAACCTGAGTTCTAGTCCAGGCTCATACACTAACTTGCTATGTGACCTAGCCCAAGTCTCATCATCTTTCTGGGTCTCTGTTTTCTCATTAATATAATGAGAGGATTTGACAAGTTGATGTCTTATACTCCTTTTAGACCCTACCTTTTATGATTCCAAGTTACTGCAACTGATGAACTCACAAATCTACTGATTTATGTATCATACTGCAATATTATGACACTATGGATATGAATTATCATAATATAAAAGATTTATCACCCATAGATGAATAGCAGCTGTTTTAGAAAGAATTTCATGTGCCAGTGATATGAAATTGTTTTTATAGGTACATTCCTCTCATTGAAAGGAGCTGTCCTAACATTCTCCTGTATGGACCGAACTGGCAGATTAATGCAACCACCATATGAAGTCTGGAGGGATCCAAACAACATAGATGAAAATGACAAATCTTGGAGAAGAAAGCTGGTCATGAACTGCCCCTCTCCATCCCAAGAAATAGGAGATCATCAGTATACAATAATCTGCTCAGAAAAACAAGCCAAAGTCTTCTCACTGCCTTCTCAGACTTGCCTCTATGTTCATAACATCACTGAGACATCTTTTATACTGCAAGCAGATGTGGTGGTCATGTGTAACAGTGCCTGCTTGGCATGCTTTTGTGCCAATGGGCATATCATGATAATGAGGTACTTGCCTTCTTTATAAATTATCTGGTAATCATAACAGTGCAAACAAGGTACAATTATGAAAAGTATATGTGTAATGTGCAAGATGTTATCAAGAAGCAAACTGAGATCATTGTTTCATTATGTTTGTGAATGTTTTATTGCTCAAAACTTTGAGGAGACTGAGTTTTTATTTGTTTTTGTTTGTTTTTTGTTTTTGCTAAAAATGCTTTGCATTGTGAATGAAATATGTTAATTGACCTCAAGGAATCTAAGGAAAGAGTGATTCTCCAGTCATTCACACATTCATTCAACATTTATTGAGCACATGTTATCTCCCAGATGCTATGCTAGGCACAGGATATATGAAGATGAATAAACTACAAGGAAAAGAAATGAACTTGTTACCTTTACTATGTTTCATAGTACACACAAGAATTTTCCATACAGAATTAAATTTTATCCTTATAACTTCTCTAGGACATAGGAAAATAAAGTGTTATTTGCATCCTCCATTTTACATATGTTAACAAATTTGCCTGAGGTTGCAAGTCTAGGAAAAAGTGAGATCAACCCTGAACAGTATACTAAAGGTCATCACTTTATTTTAACCTGCTCTAGCTATGCATTAAGAAATATACATAGGGCTTCCCTGGTGGCGCAGTGGTTGGGAGTCCGCCTGCCGATGTGGGGGACACGGGTTCGTGCCCCGGTCCGGGAGGATCCCACGTGCCGCGGAGCGGCTGGGCCCGTGGGCCATGGCCGCTGGGCCTGTGCGTCCGGAGCCTGTGCTCCGCGGCGGGAGAGGCCGCGGCAGTCAGAGGCCCGCGTACCGCAAAAAAAAAAAAAAAAAAAAAAAAAAAAAAAAAAAAAATATATATATATATATATATATATATATATATATATACATGGAGGGAGAGCTTGGATGGGCTTTTGAACTGAAGTTGTAACTATATTGAAGGCTAGGTGGAAACAGATGTGACGGATAATTGAGGGAAATTTGCTGAATGTAAAACCCATTGGTTGTGAAAGGTAATGGTGGTCTTTAAATCTCAGGGTTAGAAGAGAGCTTAAAGGTTAAAAAGTTTTATCATGAACTCGGATAATAGTGAGGTCATTAGCAGATAAGAAAGTCAGAATTTAGAAAGACTGATAATGAGAAGTTTGGGAATGAATTGAGAATGAATGCTTGGAATGTGAGGTGCTTATATGCCAGCCTGCAGAAGTTTAGCCAGCAATTTAAGGTCTGGACTCTTAAAAAAATAGGGGTGGAAGATACAGCTCTGGAAATCATTTATGTAAATGCATTAGTGAAAGTTGTATCAGTGAATGAAATCATCAAAGAAGACAGTATAAGAAAAGAGGAGAAATAGACTGGTCTTAGGACAAAAATTGGGGGGGGGGGTTACATATGTCTACATTTATGTAGTGGAGAAAAAAGAAACTCCAGCAAAGGAGATTGAGAAGTCATGAGAGAGCTAGGAAAAGGATCAGAGTAGCAGAACTTCATGAAATGAAAACGACAGCAGAGTATCAAAACAAAGGATAGAAGACTACCAAAAAGATGGTCAAGAGGTAGTCAGAGCAGAAAGGTCAAAGAGTTTGGGTACAAGAAAAAACCCTAGATCTGGCACCTAGATATTAGTGATCTTTGAGAAAGCAAATCTTAGGAGCACGGTGGAGGTAAGACTAAATTTCAAGGAGGCAAGAAGAGGCAGTGGCATAGATCAGGGGTTGACAGACTACAGCCCCAGGCCATATCTACCCTGCTCTCCCCCCAATCTGATATTGTACAGCTTGCAAGCTAAGAATGGTTTTTACATTTTCAAATTGTTGAAAAAAATCAGAGAAGAATATTTCATGATATGTGAAAAGTATATGAAATTCAAATTTTCAGTGGCCATAAACAAAGGTTCGGGGAACACAACCACACCCATTTGCTTACATACTGCCCGGAGGGGCTTGTGCACAATTGGGCAGAGTCGAGTAGTTGCACCGGAGGCCTAAAATATTTACTATCTGGCTCTTTAAAAAAAAGTTTGCCAACCCCTGAGACAGTATTCTTTGGGGAAATTTTGGTAAAAAGAGAGATGAGAGACAGGAAAGTAGTTCGAGAGCAAAACTGGTGTTTGAGAGTGTTTTTATTGTTATATTTTTTTTAATAGGGGAGACATGAGTAGATTTGTAAGCCAAGCAGTAGTTAATGAAGGAGAAAGTTTTGAAAACATAAAAACAATCATTTATGGCCTGCTCATTCTCTTACATATTTCTTACTCTTTCTTTATCTGGTTTCTCTTTCTCAAGCTCTTTTTAGAGATTTCTGAAGAAGGCCATTCCAGTCTTGTTTGAAAATAACGACTTAACTCCTAGACATGCCTTAGTTTAGAAGGAAAAATAAATGTGTGTATACTCCCCTGAGCTCACGTTTAGTCACTCAAAAATGTTATTTCGCAATTGAGTTTTTAGCTTGATAGTGACTACTTACCCTGTTTTTGCAAAATTTTAGTATGTCTTCTTTTCTTAAATGGTACATCTGAAAATTAATTTCTACTTAAATGAATACATGCTACATCTACATTTATGAGGAGGGGAGTTTCTTGAGAAATGAAAAGCAAGAGTTTAAAAAGCAACAGGAGTCATAGCAATAGGAAAGATAAAATGATCTCTCTGTCTCTGCCCTTTGTAAAAGCTGTTTTACATGATAATGACTACTTTAATATTATGTCCTAGTGGAAACTCTTTATGTGTTCATGAGGATCTCAAAAATATTTGAAAAGGAAGTGATTTTGACATGATTTTAGTAATGTGTAAGGTGTGGCTAGGAAACATGTGGCTTGAGTAACTGGAGTCTACAAATTGGCATGCTCCTGACCTTGCTAAGCATATTCCCAGATCTTTCCAGACCCTATCAGAACTTAACTACAGGACTTTCCTGGCAGTCCAGTGGTTAGGACTCTGTACTTCCAATGCCGAACTTTACACTGAGCCCAATCTCCTCAAGTCCTAGTTTTCAGATAGTTGCTAGGTAGGTATGATTGCTTATGTGCCAATGTACCCAGACCTAGAAAAGAGTAGAGAGAGATGCAAGAGGCTTATCTATGTATAAAGTTCTCAAACTGGGCTGAAAGAGCCATTTTTAGTGGGAACCATCTTTAGTTACCTGACACTATTTCCTTATAAAAATGTCCTTGCACAGAAAAAAACTGTTTTTTTCATCTTTAAGAGTACTTGTTTCCTAGCCCTTAGCAATTGACTTACTCTTTCCTTTTCCTACCAAAAGTGATTACACCTGTTGTATTTTGTTGGCTTACTTTTATTATGCTACATAGACAACACAACTTATCAGGAAAGTCCATAGGAACCTCTTCCCCACCACAACCCATTAATCTGAATGAATGGAAGTCTGTTTAACTGGGTTTGCTTTAGACTCATATCCTAAGGATCTTTGTTACTTCAAACGCCATCACATGTATTTTTAATATACTTTTTTCACGCTAAATATTTGAAATTCAGTATATAATTTACACTTACAGAATATCTCAAATCACACAAGCCATATATCAACTGCTTAATAGCCACATGTGGCTAGTGGCTACCATATTGGACAGCACAGCGCTAGGACCTCATGAAAAACTTATTCCTATAGCACAGATTTCAGGTCCCATTTTATATGGTAAGATTCTAGGGCTTAAGTTGTAATTACAAACTACTTTGATAAGAGAAATAAGTACTTTTTTTTCAAGGTGCTGGTTTTATGATCTGGGTTAATTTAAAATCATCGTGCACACTACAATCAGTAGAATGATTTCAAAGCTTGAGATTTTAACTACAAGTTAAATTTTATTTTACAAGTTTATTTTTCTCTTTTTGGCATTAGAGATGTGCTTTAAAAGCATTGAGATTGGTTTTCTTTAGTAGTTTGTAAATCTGGCTCTAGTGACAGTATCCAAAAGTACATTTTTATAAATATGTAAGCAAAATCATTTGACTACAACATTAGGATAAGCATAGAGCCAATCAGTAAGACACTTGAGATGTGGTATTAGCTTGGATGTGCAAATTCTGATCTATTATTTGTAACTAATTCTGTTACAGCCACCAGCCATGTTTGTTTATTAATCATGTCTTCAGTGCAGGTGCCCTAAGTCATAGGTGATTTTCACTTTCTGTGTATAGAGGAAGTAAAGGAATAGGGAGCAAAGCCACTCCATTCCCAGGCACAGTGAACTAGACCCACTTCATCAGTGTATAACCTCCTCAGACCCAGGAGTTCTGCCTTAAAAAGAGACAATAGACCAAGTATGCAGGCAGCCACTTTCTAGCTGTGGTGTTTCTGCCATAATCAAAGATTATAACTGTACTGTAGGAACCTGTGAAATGCTCCAAAAAGCATTTTGAAATTGCTGGCCACTGCATTTAATCCATCCTTCAAGGACATTTGCTAAGTATCTGTGTGGATTAAGATAGAAGAACTGTGCCCATAATTTTTTGTGAATATGATTTTATGTGAAAGTCTAGTTTACTACCATTGAGAACTCAAGAGGATAAAGAAACAACCGTAAAATAGTGGTATAAAAAGTATTGTTTTATGTAAGGATCTGCACATTTTATACGAAGAAATTAAAAGCTTCTAACAACCTGAATATGAAATGTGGATTTGTTTTTTTCCATTCAGCATACCTAGTCTTCGCCCAATGTTGGATGTTAATTATTTGCCACTGACAGACATGAGGATAGCACGGACGTTTTGTTTTACCAATGAAGGACAGGCATTATACCTTGTCTCTCCTACTGAAATTCAGCGGTTAACATACAGCCAAGAGATGTGTGATAATCTACAGGTAGGTCAGGCACATTTATGAATAAACATCGGACACAGTTGTAAAAAGAGAAAAAATTAGAAAGATGTCTAAAAGCTAAAATATTATTGAGGCAGACAATAAATATACCTGCCCTAGAACATGTTTTGAATGTATGTTCATCATGGTGATGCTACCAAGTTCTAGTATGGTTCCAGATATACACAGAAAAAAATAAGAAAAAACGGGATGTGTGAAGAATGTGGAGATCATACATATCAATGGTTGTTTTGTGTGTTTTATTGTTTGTTTTGCCTATGGAGAATCCTCTGAAAGATTATAAAAATCTTCCTCCAGGGTGGGGAATATGTATGTACAAACAAAAATTTTGCATACAATTCAGGGAGTTAATGAACTTTTTTTAAAGAAATCTTAATTGTGATTAAGAGCCATACAAAATAAATACATATTTTGAATGTATTTATTGTATGTAGGTTAGAACTGGGCATTTGTCTTTGATCATAGCGGTAAGCAGAACCTAGAAACAAAATAAATATAAAAGCCTATCTAACCTTGGATAAGTAAATGTGGTCACAAAATGTTAAAAGGCATCTTGGGGATTTAATTGGTTTCTCCTCCTTATTTTAGAAATAAAACTAAAACCCATTCATTACAATATAGAGGTTCAGAGTATAAGCTCTGAACTATTTAAGTTGCATTTTGCTCACTTATATAACTTTGGCCATTTTACTTAATCTACTACCTTGAAGTACTGCTGTGAGAATTAAGAAAGAATTCATATAAAGCACTGAGCACAGTGCCTGGAACATAAGAAGCTTTAAAAATAAATAATAATAAATGTTATTCAACAAATACTTAAGAGTTTTTTATATGCCTGGTACTTGGCTGGGCTCTAGGAACACAATCATAAACAAGATACAAGTCCCTACCTGTTAGCGTGGAAGAAGAGATAAGTAAACAGACAACCACAATACTCTGGAAAATGCTGTTATACGGCTGTGCCGGTGCTGGGGAGACACGTGAGAGGGGCACCTGGGTTGATGGAACAAAAGGGAAGGGGTAGTTAGAAAAAGGTTGTGAAGGATGAATAGGAATTATCCATAGGAATGGATGGCTGGAGATGGAAAAGGTAATAATATTCCTGACAGAGCAGAGGCATGCGACAGCCCCAAGGTTCAGGCAACTTCCAACAGAGTGCTGAGGTGGGAAGTGGAGAGAGTGAAGGGGTGATGCTGGAGAGTTAGTCAAGAACAGAGCTTGGAAGACCTTGTAAGCTCCTTAAGGAATCTGGCATTTATCCCCAGGGCACGTCATTGAAAAGGTTTAACAAATTTGTTTATTAAAGCTAATATTCTGATTGCAGTATGGCAATTAGTTTTGAGGAATTAAGACTAAAAGTAGGGAGAAAAATTTGGAGGCTTTTTAAAATAAGGCCAAAAATAATAATGGTTTGAAATAAGGCAGCCAACAGTGAGGAGAGAGAAAAGTTAGCAGATTCAATGGCTATAAAGTGTAATCAGTCGGATTGGAGGGTTATTAGATGTAGGAGTGAAGGAAAGGAAGGAATTAATAATTATTCCTGTATTTCTGGGTTGGGGAACTAAGTAGATGGTGCAGCCATTTCCAAAGAGAAGGGATTCGGAGGAAGAGCACAGGTCTGGGGAGTAGAGGTGAAAGGGGATGATGATGACAGTCATGCTGCAAGTTCACAGACAAACTGATATTAGGTCAAAGGTCTGACTTTGGGTTGAAGTTCCTTCCTCCAAACCAATGGTTCTCAAATTTTGGTCTGCTTTAGAAAGACCAAAGCAAGTTACAACTTTTTAGGGCAAGTTAAAAGTTAGAGCAAGTTAAAAATACAGATAACCAGAACACATCTATGCAAATTTTGATTTAGCGCGTGTGGAATAAATCCTGTGCATCTGTGTTTCTAACAAGGTATCTCCCCAGTCATTCTAAATCACATCAAATATTAAGAACAATTTTACCTCACCATGCAGTAGCTGCATACTTTGACTCATTTAAATTATCTTGAGCTATTTCATTACTTTGTACGCGATATAAAAATAAATCCAGCCTTTCTCTACACACCACCAAAGGCTTCCCATTTCATAGGGCAGTCCATGCTTGGCTCCAGAAAGGGAACTAGGACAGGAAAGACGCTATGGTAATTGAAAAAGAATCAGAAGTCTAGATTGGCAGTCACTGATCAAGTGTAAATTAATCCTAGGGTGAATATTCGCTTCCCATGCTTTCTAATTGTAGAAGGAAGAAACGAAGAGGGCAGAAAAGTGAAAATTTTAGGATGTCAGTTCTTGGAGAAGGGAAGGGAAAGGAAGGAGGTGGAGAAAGAAAGGCCAGAGAGAACTGGGAGCAAAGCAAAAATCACCAGGAAAATATATGGAGAACAGACTGCCTTTTCATGACATGCTCTAACCTGCCACCATGTTCTTTTGATCTGTTATTTTACTCTTAGTCAGTCTAATGCTATTTTCTTTTGATCTGATATAGGACATGCTAGGAGATTTGTTTACTCCCATGGAGACACCAGAAGCTCAAAACAGAGGCTTTCTCAAAGGACTGTTTGGCGGAAGTGGACAAACATTTGACAGAGAAGAGCTCTGTGAGTAACAGAAGACCTGTTTCTAGACTGGCGATTTGCTTCTATACCATGAAAACTATTTGTTTACCAAACATGAATAAAATTGGTCACTTTATATTAGATGCAGTTCTAGTAGTACATGCAATTCATAGTACATGCAATTCATACAAAAAATGAGTAAGCTAATAAATGTGTCATTTGCAGGTAGATCGTACCTGCAAGGCAGGGTGAAGACATTTGGTTACTAAAATCTGAAAAAATGTTTTTGAATCTGCCTGCCTTTACTTCTAGGAAACAGATTCTTTATTCAGAATTCAAGGTTTACCAATGGTACAGAATAAATTACTTTAAAAAATCTACCTGTGAAACTCTGATGAACAATAATCAAAATGCAGTAGAAAGATACTAGGGAACATTTTCAGAGAGAAATTAATATATTTTCCAGAATATTTCACCCACCGTTTGGTCTTACAGATCAAAACTCCTTTTTCCTTGAATTTTTAACTATGCAAAAGATCTAGGTGCCTGTATTCAGCCATAAAAGGTAATGACGTTTGATACACACTACAACATGGATGAACCTTGAAAACATCATGCTAAATTAAAGAAGGAAGACAAAAACGGCCACATATTGTATGATTCCTTTTATACAAAATGTTCTGAATAGACAAATCCATAGAGACAGAAAGTAAATTAATAGTTGCCAGGGGCTGAGGCAAGGAGGGACTAGAAAGGGACTGCTAATGGGTACAGAGTTTTCTTTTTGGGGTGATGAAAATGTTCTAAAATTAGATAGTGGTGATAGTTGCACAAATCTGTGAATATGCTAAAAACCACTGAATTGTACACTTAAAAAAGGTGAGTTTTGGGAATCCCCTGGCAGTCCAGTGGTTAGGACTTAGACCTTTCACTGCCGGGGCCAGGAGCTCGATCCCTGTTCTGGGAACCAAGATCCCGCAAGCTGTGCAGCATGGCCAAAAATTTTTTAAAAAAAGGGGGGGAGGTGAATTTTATGATATGTGAATTTTATCTCAATAAGCCTCTTATTTTTAAAAAAATTGATCTAGATTCCATTCCTAATGTTATATCCTTGGGAATTCTCACTAAATTTTTACTAAGATAGCTGTTTTTCAATATTTAAAAGTTACTTCATTAAAATTAAGTGAAACTGTGCTTTGTAAATGATGGGGAAATTTTTAGTCTTTTATAAAGTAATAAAGTTCCTACAAATGTTTATTAATGCCCATCATGCATATACCCCATTCTCTAGTATTTACATACACATACACACGCACACACAGATTTTTGAAAAACAACAACTGAGGCCTACAAAGACTGATAGAAAGATGAATACAGAAGATTGGAATGCCAACTTGGGCAGAAATTTAAATAAATGATCAGGCCTGAGATTGGAACAGACACTAATGAGGGTTAAACATGAGGTCACAATAAAATTGTGAGCATCCCAATTCAGCAATGTCAAGAAATGCAATTATGCCGTATTGTATGGAACACCTCCACACACACACACACGCACACACACACACACACACACACTAAAGCATATGGTACCAATATCTCTCTCAGTCTCTTTCGTAGGCATTTTTCTTGGGTAAATGCTAACATCTGCAAATACAGATCTATGATAGGAACAAATATGTCTCTTCATGAGAATTATGACAGTATAATTCAATGTAAGTACTTTGGTGATAAACTTGACTATAATTACTTGAATTACTGACAGAATGTTTTAAATTGCTATGGCTTGAACACCCAGTTGGGGAAGCTGCAGCAGGAAAAGCATCACGCAGCCTCGCACAGCACATTCCTGGACCAGGTGGTATAGAAGGGATGAAAGGTGCTGCCGGAGGGGTGATGGGAGAGCTGACTCGTGCACGGATCGCACTTGATGAGAGAGGACAGAGGCTAGGAGAGCTGGAAGAGAAAACTGCAGGCATGATGACCAGTGCAGAAGCATTTTCCAAACATGCACATGAGGTAAACTGCCTAAGTAAATAAAGGCATCTTCATACAGTAATAACTTTAATCATTTAGGTCCTGCAAAAGAAAGCCTAAACAGAGATGCCACTGAAAGTAATCCTGTGTGAAAGCCAAGGTAACTGGGATCTCATTATAAGTATTATAACTCCCCTCATATTGGGGAGAAAAAAGTGTTTTTTTAATACTATATTGATACTTCTTTACCTTAGAGGATGACTTAAAAGAAAATTATCCACTGCTTCTGGTACACTGGGTCTATATTGTGTATCAGCTGCTAAAAAGGTACTTAGGTTGATTACATGATCTCCCCCAACAAGGTGTGAGGGGGCAGTAGAGGCTGGGATCCAAACACCCCTTTTTGTCTCAATCATTAAAAATCATTTCCTGTCAGGCAAATCTTTAGAGCTTGATTGGTTTTTTTAAAAAATCTTTCTATATGCACTTTATTTCAAAAAATAAAGGAAGTCTTATAAGTTTTGAGATTTTGATATGCATGATTAGCTCAATATGAGCTTGCTTTGATTAGCACTTTTAAATAATTTTTTAACATCTTATGGTGACTATTTTTTCTTTGCAGTTAATGCTGAAATATAAGGATAAGAAATGGTACCAATTCTAAACTTCTAAAGAAGCTATGACTGCTTTGAGAAACCATTATTCAGGGAAACCAAATTTATTCCCAGCATCACTATTCAACTGCTAGAAGACAGTTTCTTCCACAAATGTTCTATTACAGTCCATCTGAAGCTATCATAAGGGAGACTTATCAGAGACACTGTACAAACCAAAGGCTGGAACCCTGGTTAAAACCCCAAGATATGGCTGAATTTGCGTCTTCCCACGTGGAATGGAGCTATTATCTTGGCATGTCGTTTGCTAAGGATTTACATTTAGGAACTACGGGGAGTCCTGATTTGCAAAAATCCTGTACAAACAAAAAGCATTAATGCACTTAATGAAAAAAATTTTTGCATGATAAATTAACATCTTAAGAGGAAAAGAAAAAAAAGCATGTTGTGACAGAAGAAAAAAAGATTTATGGTAAATTATTTTTATAAATTGGACCACACCTGACAATTTAAAAAAATCTGTGTTAGAAGATATCAGTGCATTTCAAGTACATTTGCAATACCCAACTGAAAAAACAAACAAAACCAGAGTTTTCTTTTCATCTATAACTTTCATTATACTAGGACATTATTGAATTCTTATGGCAAGAGTCTGATTAACGTTCTTCTCTCCATAATATTTTACATTATTCACAGTTCTTGGTCATAATCAAATATTGCCAGTACAGTAAATTATTCCTAACACAATTATATCCATTTGTATCACCTTCAGAACAAGTTGCTATTTTTAGTCACAAACCGTGCAGGGTTGGGTCACCTCGAAGCATTTTTTCAGCCTGGCTTATACTCTGCAGGGGAGTTGACAATAGGTTTGGGGAAACTAGACTTACAGGAACAATGCAGTTAGCTTTGAGAACTGATTTCACACACTCTGGTTTCAGTTTCTAAAGTGATATATTTTTAATGCTCCATTTGTATCCTTGTCTGCCAATTACACAGTATATTACTGTTTAATCCCAGTGGGGTCTTCAATTCAAAGGTGCTCTTGCAGCCTGACACTCACAGACCAAACTGGTCATTCTCTTTAGTCTGATTCAGTAAAACCTCAGTTAATGTTTTATGAAAGGGATTCTGACATTTCTGATTAACAAGGGCTTTCATTAGAAATTACTTTTTGGGCTTCCCCGGTGGCGCAGTGGTTGAGAGTCTGCCTGCCGATGTAGGGGACACGGGTTCGTGCCCCGGTCCGGGAAGATCCCACATGCCGCGGAGCGGCTGGGCCCGTGAGCCATGGCCGCTGAGCCTGTGCGTCTGGAGCCTGTGCTCCGCGACGGGAGAGGCCACAGCAGTGAGAGGCCCGCGTACCGCAAAAAAAAATGATTCTGGAAGTCAAAAGTCTTAGGAAATGAACATATGCAGATTCTGGGACCCATCCTATATGTATGTTGTTCTTTCAAAAAGAATCTTTTTTAAGAAAATTAATGGGTTCGGCTCATTGAATTTTGACTAATCAAGGTCTTATCAGACTCACATTGTGTTTCTTAAGAATTCACCATTTTCCTGA
This sequence comes from Physeter macrocephalus, assembly GCF_002837175.3. NCBI lineage: Eukaryota > Metazoa > Chordata > Mammalia > Artiodactyla > Physeteridae > Physeter > Physeter macrocephalus. The sequence goes on along the minus strand of NC_041214.2, from coordinate 93,151,055 downwards.
AGTCCAGGCTATTTGAGTAGCCAAAAATAGTATCTCTGCTTGTTTTTTTAGTTTTTAAATTTTTAGTGAATTTGTTTAAAGTGGCACTTCCTTCAAATGTTCTCAGTAATTTTGAGAAGAACAAATTAATCTTTGAGAAGAGTAATTTTGAAAAGAGATGGGGGAAAGAGTCAGAAAATCTATGCCAGGATAGCATTCCTCAGAATCCTTGAATTCTCCTGATTTCTCAAAAAAGTCTCTCTAGGAATCTCTCCAGACTCCTGTGAACAGCCTTAGGGTAACAGAACCTGACTTGGAAATACAAACATGATACATAAAATTATATAGTAAAAATACTGAAGAAACTTGAGACCAGGATTTGGAAAACACTGGTAGCCAAACTGCAGTGCACTATTTGTACCATCAGTTTCAAGGACCCAGTTTTCTGATTTTCTGAACAAATACTTTATCATTTCTATACTTAAAAAAAACTAAAAGAGTAAAATATTGGTTTATTTTAGAAACAATGAAATAAAGTCCAAAGTGGCATTAAATTCAATGACTATCTCTAAAGCCCCAATAGGATGTGACTTAACTTGTTCTATATCAGGGTTTCTCAACAATGGCACCGTTAACAGGAAATTCTTTGTTATGTGGCACTGTCCTTTGCAGTGCAGATGTTTAGCAGCACCCCTTGCCTCTCTCCACTAGATGCCAGTAGCGACCCCCACTCCCACCCGCCCCAAAATGACAATTAAAAATGTCTCCAGCCATTGACAAAATTACCCCCAGTTGAGAGCCACTGTTCTACATCATTTGGAGACAGATTAAGTGTGAATATGTAATATGTCTTGTATAAAATTAAACATCATTAGTACACAGTAACAAATTATTATACCCAAAATTACATGTGTGGTTCGTATGCAATAAAATACTATTTTGGGGAAAGTATTACATGAAAGAAAATACATGAATCACTGAAAGATAACAATTACAGAATATTTTAAAGCATACAGAAAAAATACCAGAAAGGACTAAATAGCTTTTCACAGAAGTGCTTAAAACTGGCTTTAATGAATAGATCAAAAGTTTATAATTGGCACGTCAATTGGAAGTAAGGTGCTTCTGAAATGCTTGAAAAGAATAGGTTCTTTTCATCTTTCAATATTGTTTTTATAAACCCTTTCTTAATGTAAGGGTAACTTCATCCCACAAACTCCTGATTAGTGGAATACAAATTAATGAGGTTTTACTGTATCAAAATTATTTTTCTAATTCAAAGAGACAGCAATAACAAGAATCTAATATGGACATGATTTTTCTCTTTGAACATTTCTGTTCTGTTGCACTGACCTTAGCATGCACACACACACACACACACACACACACACACACACACACACACACACACACACACACCCCACTATCTTACCATCATCATCATCTTTGGAAAACGAGTACTGTTGATCCATGTAATACTTTACATCTCTCTTCTCTACTATTTAAATGTCTTGCCTCCATCTTGGAACGTAAGAAAAATACTCCTAGTAACTTGAACAATGATAGAGAAAATGACTCTGAGCCTTAGTTGTCATCAAAATTACATTTTGTCTGCTTAAGGTGACATCAGAAAATAAGGCTTGCAAACCACAGTCTCTCTACAAGTTGACTATATCTCATTATGACTCCCTGAAGAGATTACCCCTTCTTAGTGTCCCAGGAGAAAATGGGCCTTTAGCATTATAATTCATCATGAAGCTAGAGGTATTTTTTTTCCTGGTTCTAATATGCGAGCAATAATCCCTACCAAGAAATCATCCATTAACCTTGGAGTTTGGAGGGATGGATGATTGATTTATCATTTATTTTAATCCACTGCAAAAGCAGTACTACCAGCTCTGCTTTCTACACTTCATTGAGACCCAGACTTAGTGCCCGTCATCATCACGGTCATTACCTAACTTTGGAAGAATGGTGACAGAACTGAGTGAGATGTTTTCTGATAATTCAGTCATAAAGATAATTTTTTGAATCTTTCATATAGCATTTGAATGATTCTCCAGTTAATAAATCAGAATCCAGGCCTCTAGTACTCAAAGATCTTAAGGGATTATAAAGGAAAAAGTTTACTGTTGGAGTCCTTTTTTAAAATGTGAACCATGTGTCTGTTATCTGCATTAAGGGATCACCATGGCTTTGAGGAAGGAAAAGGAAAATAAAGATTATGCCCAAGGTTGGTTGAAGAAGATTAGCTCTTTGGGATACTTGGTTTTAAAATGTTTGGCAGAAGGGAAATATGAAGCAGATTTAGAAGAGTAAGCTAAAAGCCCTCTCATTGGTTTAGGGTCACTGGAACAACCCAGGAGTATCTGTGTGATTATAGCCTGTCTCCATGGGAAGGCATTGTAACTTGACCACTTTTGTTCTGAGAGGGCAATGCCAAAAGGAGTCAGACGTTTCTGTGAGGCCTGCTCTCATATCAGGAGAAACGTGGTAGCCTTCGCAGCTTCTTCACCTATGTCCTCTGTAGCCCCAACCCCACTTGTGACCAGTTACTGTTTCACAGACACACTGCTCCAGGGGCCAGAAATACTTGCCAGTAAGTCATGTATTTGGATTGCACCGTTCCAGGGAGCATGGCTGTAGAAGTTTATTGTATATATGTGCAGACAACATAGCCCTGAAAGGACAAAATTCAAAATAGGAAAGGTCTGACTTAGGAAAGAAGAGGAAGTGCAGTTTGGTACAAGCAGGCTGGGGTAAAGAGGGACATGGGAGCCAGAGTGAAGCATAAGAAGCTTTGATGAGGAGCCGAGGCACAGTTGGTCTATTTATACATTTATGTAGGCAAGTAATTCTCAACTTTGGCTGTGCATAAGCATCACCTAAGGCGCTTCTAAAATTCCCAGTTACACCAAAATCTTTCAGAGTGGGAACCAAACATTAGTGTTTTTGAAAGCCTCCAAGATAGTTCCGATGTCCAGCCAAGGTTGATAACTACTACTGAGGAAGACACGTTTGTCTACCCTGACCGGTATCTAAGCCCCACTTCTGAGGGGTCAAGGAAAACAAGATATTGGAGATATTGGCCAGATTGATATTTATTCTGTGTCGCAACCCAATACAAATGTTCTGTATAAATTTCTGACCAGGCAGTGCCCAATTAATTCTTAATATCTCTGTCTTTGTGATTTTCTCCTATATGACTGGCCACTAATTATTCCAGTTCAAACATCTAGGTTTCGATTGCCTTATACATGTAACATCACCAGACACCAAAGATATCATAAGAAATTCAATACCATGCAACGCGAAGTGGAAAACTAATTCTCAATAGTTGGATAGTAGAAATTCTCAAAACAATCATTTACCAAATCAGGTCCAAATTTATTACTCATTCTTCATTTGGAGGAGACATGGGTACCAGGTACCTGTTCTGCCATAGCTATATTTTATTGGATTTGATCTTAGCAAGAAGGGAGAGCAACTCTCCCGTTTTGATTGCTGTCTTTGCTCTCAGGGCAAAGGAGTTTGGATTTATATTCTTAGTGACTGGACATGTGTTTAAAGGGAGAAGAATGCCTGCAGCTGACTATGTGGCCTCCAGTACCCTGAAGAGTGATTTCACCTTCAAAAAAGGGAGAGTCCACCTATCCAACGCAACGCTAGTCAATGAGAAAACGGGAGAGTTCTCTCCTCTCACACTGCTCCCCTCTGGTATTGGCCCATCCTTCTCAACTGCAAAGCCAGAAAATAAATTAGATTTTTAGTTATGGACAAGTGTGCACAGGATCAAAATCTCTAATAACCTATAATTTTTAGTACTTAATTATGTGATGTTTTATTCTAGGAAATAAGAAACAGATGACATCATTGATGTATCTTTCTTTCATCTTCAGAATTTTTGCATCTTTTCAGAAAATGACAAATTACTATTTTTCTGTTGCACTCAGCAATTGTGACTATACTTAAAATTCTTGTAGTCTGTAGAGATATCAATAAAATTGTATATGTTTGTACATAGATGCTCTCTTATGTTATGTCATACACCACTAATGATTGTTGCCAAGATTAAATATGGACAGAGGTAAGACTCATTTGCAACAGTGTGAACTATGGTTTTGCAAAATAAAATTGTTTTAAAAAGGGGAGGTGGGTGGGGGAGCGATGTACAGCATATGTATTTGAACTAAAATAGAGACAGGGGAAAAAAAAACAACACAAGTTCCCCAAACTGAAAGATTTTACTAGTTTATTAATCTAAAATGGTAGAAATAAATAAGATGTACTTAAAAATTCAACATTCATACCTACTTCCTCACTTTTTTAAAGCTCAGACTTTAATCCCATGCAGGCAAAAAAATAAGCTATTATGGGCTTACACCACCACCTACTGGTTATTATGAACATACATTAACCAGCACCTCCAAAAGTCCCCCAGAGAGCCTGCGCTCTTCTGCTCCTCTGGCTTTCGGCTGCATAGTTAATTCCTCTTCACGCACTTTCTTTATATTTACCTCCACTGTGGCCTTGGCCAACTACTCTTACTCTTCCAAATGTTGTCTAAGTATTTCAGAAAAAATTTCCCACCACCACCATTTCCCTCCTAGTTTTGGTTCTATATAAAAATGGGAAAAAAACCAAACCAACCCTAGGCTAAAGAATGTTTTCTGATTTAAAGTAAAACTATTAAGATAGACTCTTTAAAAATCCAAATACCCAGTCTCCCCTTCAGAATTTTCTCAAAAGGATCCATTTACTTCCTCACTCTCTTTGAATTACAATCACTCAGGCTTCACGTATCTGTAATTCAGTGTTTAAAATACTGATTTGACTTTTTTCCTTCCTTCTCTCCCTCCCTCTTTTCTTTTTCCATTCATTCAGTCCAAAAGTCAACCAACCTGAGCAAGTTCTGACCACAGCCCCATGTAGGGACTGCACTGGAGCAGGGTGAGAGGGACAGCTCACAGGAGGACAGAGCTGGAGAGAAGGGCAGGGTCAGCCCTCAGGTGGTCAGTAGTGGTGCCAGTGTGAGGGAGGCGGTGGAACAGGGCAGAAGCCAGCCCAGCAGGTCAGGAGATTAGGGACTGAGCAATTGGGTGAATACACTGAGGAGGCAGGAGGCAGGTTTCTCACTGATGGAGAAGAACAAGTGAAAGGGAAAGTGAGAATAACCTCTGTAGCACTGGACTAGAATTTGAACTGTCAGTACGAGTTTTATATATACACATACACACACATATATATGACGTAACAAAGTGTGTGTTTGTGTTGTACACATGCATATCCTAATTCCGAACACCGAGAGGACTGGGAGCAACACCCGAGGAAAAAGGAGCATACCTAGTGCCTAGATTTTTATTTCTAAACACTATTCTCTGCTAAAAGGAACTGGGGCTCCTTGAAGAAATAGCTGATTTTAAGGGTGAAGCATGTTTTTGTGCCAGAAAATATTCAAAAAAATCATGGGGATGTGTCAAAAGGACACAGAAGTCAGCTTGAAAAGGAATATACAGGCCAAATCAGGGATAATTTGGATCAAAAAGTAATGATAGGAATTGAATAAAATAGGAACTCATGAGTCCACATTGACGTTAACTGATTAATTAGGAAAAGAGAAAGCTCTTCTTTACTGCAGAATGTCAACCAATAAATGTGGATAGAATTTTCAAATATCTCTTTGGCAACCACTGTAGTGATAATATGGGCAACAAATACCAGTGGATGCTAAAACTAGCGGGTTAAAGTGGGGTAGAGGAATAGGATATTTACATAGTCTCAAAGTATCTTCAAAAAAAGTACTTATTAATCACCATATACACACACACACACACAAACATATATGTAAATAATTTTACACTGGAGAAACCCAGCAGACAATATTTTAATCAGGTGATCAATGTTACCATCACCAGTAGGGGAAAAATCATGTGCCATCTGACAGCCATGTAATGAAGAGAACACAGCATCACCTCTGTGATAATTCTGCCAAAAATGAACAATATGGAAATATTGGATAAAACCAAACTGAGAGACATTCTATAAAATGACTACCTTGTATTTCCAACTTTCCAAGGTCATGAAAGTAGAGGAAAGATGGATGTTCCAGATTTAAGGAGACGTGACAAGTGGGTGGAACACATGATCTGGAATTGGACCTGTTTGCTATATAAGACATAATTGGCCCAAATCACAAAACTTAAGTGTGGTTTCCCACTTAAGTGGGAATGTTTGTGTTATTTTTGAAACTTTTATTTAGGTTTGAAATTATTTCAAAATAAAATTATAAAAATAAATACTTTCAATTTTGTTGATTTACTTGCATTTCAAAAACATTGTCTTCTACCTTTCACAGCAAATGAACAGCTGCTTTATGGATTAAAGAGTAGTCTTCTGAGCAGGTTTGGGAATCCAAACATTATTTAAAATTTTTCTTTCAAAAATGTGTTTTAGGGCGTCCCTGGTGGCGCAGTGGTTGGGAGTCCGCCTGCCGATGCAGGGGACACGGGTTCGTGCCCCG
>NC_041214.2:93114505-93144430 GCF_002837175.3 Physeter macrocephalus | reverse complement strand
GCGGCTAGGCCCGTGAGCCATGGCCGCTGGGCCTGCGCGTCCGGAGCCTGTGCTCCGCAACAGGAGAGGCCACAGCAGTGAGAGGCCCGCGTACCACAAAAAAAAAAAAATGTGTTTTAATTACACATATAATACATGAATACATATTTGTAGTGACACCAAATAATAAATTTAGACAAGATAAAAGTGCAATTTCCCTTGGTCACCTCCTTATCTGTACTAGTTATTGGTTTGTTTCCTTCCAAACATTTTTCCATGCTGCAACTTGCTTATTCAAATTCTTACTGTGTCTGAGATACCTTTCCAGGACAGTACTTCAAACACCATTCATTCTTTTTAACTTACTTACATTATTGCATGGTGACAAAGCATAATTTGTTACTATTACTCTACTAGTAAACATTTAGATATTTCCCAATCCCTCAATATTACAAGCAAGACTGCAGTGAACATTGTTGCACATGCATTTAGCATATCTGCAAGTGTTTCTCCAGGGAAGATACTGTGGAATTCAGTCAAAGGGTGTGCTGGTTTAAACCTCTTAAATAGATGTTGCCAATTAAACTATTCTTCACCAGTATATGAGAACTACTGTTGCCCTACATCTTTGCCCATTCTCAATATTAATTTTTTCTCAATCTGAAAGGTGAAAATGGCATCTTGTTTTTATTTTTCCTGATTAGTGAAACTGAACACCTTTTTATGTTTACGTTCTTACCCCCTCTTTTGTGACTTGTCTGTTCGTAATTTTTTTTTTTTTTTTTTCCAGTACGCGGGCCTCTCACTGCTGTGGCCTCTGCCGTTGCGGAGCACAGGCTCCGGATGCACAGGCCCAGCGACCATAGCTCACGGGCCCAGCCGCTCCGCGGCATGTGGGATCTTCCCGGACTGGGGCACAAACCCATGTCCCCTGCATCGGCAGGCGGACTCTCAACCACTGCGCCACCAGGGAAGCCCTGTTCGTAATTTTTTATTATGTTCTCTTAATAGTTCTGTTGTGGTAATCCTACAGAAGTAGACTACACACCCTACCCCAAATTTGGTTTGGATATTAAGACTAATGACACATACACACACCCCAGGAGGACACAAAAAAGATTTACTATTGACATAAAGAGGCTTTCTGGGGAGAGGAGGGTAGCACTCAAAGTGGTCTAAAATGGCTTGAGAGCACAGGTAAAGAGACTGGGTTTTTATTGTGGTTGGGGGTGGGACCAGAGTTTGTAGAGAGAGGCTGCACTGGAAAGAGGGGAGCACTCAGGCTTTCTTCTCAGTTCACCCAGACATGGGGCTGAAGGGGAAAGGAGAGGGTGAGGCTTGAAACTTGTCAGCAAACATCAAGAGATGGAGTCAGACTCTTTAACACAGGTTATCTATTATTGATTTTTAGTATGACTGGAAATTAGTGTAGTTATTTTTTATAACTGCTTTTTCCTTATTTTTGAGTCTTCCTAAAGATGATTGGTTTCTGGGTTTAGAGGAAGGCTTACATGACCTTGGTGTAAAGGAAGAAGGGTCCTGGTCCTTGTGCTTCACTCTGAGTCCTCTGTGATTCCCTCTATAACAGTGGCGGGTCTGTTTGAGACACTTGAGCACCTTTCACTGATTTGTGCTAAAGTACACTTAGTGAATGTGTGCCTTGCTCTCTTGTTTGGGGCAGGGCCCTGTGGTCTCACTTGCTAACTCAGTCTCATCTAGGCTATGGATCCCTCTGGGGTTATCTATGCCCTTCTCCTGGATTAGGCTGTTCAGTATCTTGATGTCATCACTTTTTCATATTGAGGATTTTTTTCTTTTAATGTAGTCAAATTGTATCATCTTTTAGCTTTATGATTTTTGAACTTTGTTTTAAAGGCCTTTACATCTATAAAATAATAAACTCTCATATCTCCTTTACTTTCACAGTTTTATTTTTTATATTTAAGCCTTTAATCCATCTGGAGTCTTCATATTTTGACAAATGGAAAACATATTATTACATCCCTATTTTTAAATGACTTATCCTTTCACCTCTAATTTGAAGTGACATTTAAATCATTTCCCATATACACCTAAGTCTGTTTTCTAAATTTTTAGTCTGCCCAAGTAATCTATTTGTCTATTTCTAGGTCCTTATCAAATAGTTTAAATTACTACAATCTTTACAATATGTCCTAATATTGATCTTTTTTAGTTTAGTTTAATAGGTACTGAGTTTTTTTCTCTAGGTGAATTTTAGTATATTATCTATCTCAAAAAAAAAATTCCTGTTGAGACTTTGATTGGAATTACAGTAAATTTGGAGGTTAATAAATAACAAAGATTTTTGCTGGACTCGCTTCCCCTAGGATATCTTCATCCTCTTTGTCACAACCATTTCCCTCATTTATGTTGATAATTTTGCCTTCTAGGTTTTTCAAGTTGCATATCTAGAGTATCTAGAATGGCATCAGTGTCAATACTTCCACAGTCAACTATTTCTTACATAACTCTACATCCAATTTGAATTTCACTTTATACTGCTGTCATTTTTCACTTCTCTGGTGCACCTGTATCTTAATTAGCCAATTTCCTCTTCTGGTTAACCATTTTTATAAAATGTCACATGGATTTAACACTGGGAGACCAGGAGTCAACACTGCTACATGCTTTATTGTCTGTATGTAAAGTGAATGACAGATGTACAGTGACCAGTCATGGACAGACTTTGAAAGAAATGATGCAATTGGTAACTCACCATGTGTATTAGTTTCCTATTACTGCTATAACAAATGACTACAAACTTACTGGCTTAAAACAAAACAAATTTAGGGGTGACATCACCAAGATTGTGACATAGGTCATTCCCAACTTCACTCCTCCTCACAAGAACAACTAACAACTATTCATGGACAAGACACCACTGAGAAAATCCTAGAATGTGGGGTGAGACTGAAGCATCCCCTGCACCACAGAGACTGAGACAGACCACGTTAGAAGGATGAGAGGAGCTGCTACATGCTGACCATACTGCCTCTCCCCCAGGCCAGCACAGCATGGGTCTCCCCTGAACTTACAGTTCTTCCAGTGGGAAAAGAGATCCCAGTGGACATCCAGCTCTTCGAGTGTTTTGGGTCCCTTCTTGGGAGTCCCACTGGGGTCTTGCCTTATGGGGATAACAAGGGAATCTGCAGGGCTTGACCTCTGAGAATCAGATTGTGATGAAGAAGGGGTGAGAGGCCTGCAACAACCAGCACTCAGATCTTGCAGACCCAGGTCCGACTTACAACGCCCAGGTAGTAGTCCCAACTAGTGGCTTTGCTCATCAGCATAGCCAAGACAGTGGTGCAGTCTGACCAGGGAACTCATCAAGGTGCAGGTCTGCCTGACTTGGGACCTCAAACAAATACCCCTACCCACCGTGGAGCCTGGTCTGCCTCCCCTCACCCTCCACCCTCCCCATCCAGGCAGAGGAGCAGAATCATAGCTCCACTCACTGCTCAGTGTAGCTCCCAGCCCTGCCCAACCAGAAAGCATCTGGGTGCAATAATTACTTTGATGGATTAAATTATCCAATCAAAACATGAATGGATTAAAAAAAAAACACTACATGACCCTCACTTTAGCCTTAAAGACACACATAGACTAACAGTAAAGGGATGGAAAAAGATATGTCAAGCAAATGATAAACGCTGCCCCACTGCCAAAAAAAGCAGGGGGTATCTAGACTTATATCAGACAAAATAGACTTTAATGTAAAAATGACAAAAAAATGATTATTATGTAATGTTAAAGAGGTCAGTGCATCAGGAGGATGTTAACAATTGTAAATATTTACGCATCCAGTATTAGAGCACCTATATATGTTAGCAGAAACTAACAGAACTGTATGGAGAAATAAACAGTAATACAAACATAGTTGGGGACATTAATACCCCACTCTCAACAATGGATTCTCATCCAAAAAGAGAATCATTAAAGAAAGCAAATTTGAACAATACTATTGATCAAATGGCTCTAACAGCCATATACAGAACTTTCTATCCAACAACAGCAAAATATACACACTTCTCAAGCACAAATGGAACATTTTCTAGGATAGACCATAGGTTAGGCCACAAAACAAGTCTTAGCAAATTCAACAAGACTGAAATTATACCAAATACCTTCTATGACCACAATGGTATAGAAACTAGAAATCAGCAACAGGAGAAAAACTGGAAAACTCACAATTACAAGGAAATTAAACAATACTTTCCTGAACAACCAATGGATCAAAGAAGAAATTAAAGGGGAAATAAAAGAGAAGCTTGAGAAAAATGAAAAAGGAAACAATTTATCAAGATGTATGAGATGCAGTAAAAGCAGTTCTAAGAGAGAAGTTCACAGCAAAAAATGCCTACGTTAAGAAACAAGACAAACTCACAAATATTGTGTATTTTACAAATTAAAGGTTTGTGGCAACCCTATGTCAAGCAAGTCTATCAACACCATTTACCCAATAGCATGTACTCATTTTGTGTCTCTGTGTCACATTTTGGTAATTCTCCCAATATTTCCAACTTTTTCATTATGATTATATTTGTTATGGTGATCTGTGATCAATGATCTTTGATATTACCATTGCAAAAAGATTACAATTCGCTGAAGGCTCAGATGATCGTCAGCATTTTTTAGCAATAAAGTATTTTTTAATTAAAGAAAAAAAACCCAAGATCTCAAATAATCAACCTAACTCTACAGCTCAAAAAACTAGAAAAGGAAGTGCAAACTAAGCCCAAATTTAGCAGAAGGAAGTAAATAATAAAGATTAGAGCAGAAATAAATGAAATAGAAAACAGGAACAATAGAAAAGATTAATAAAACTAAGAATTGGTTCTTTAAAAAGATAAACAAAACTGACAAATCTTCAGTTACACAAACCAAGGAAAAAAGAGGACCCAAATCAACAAAATTATAAATGAAAGAGGAGACATTACAAATGATACCACAGAAATACAAAGGATCATAAGAGGCTACTATGAACGACTATATTCCAACAAACTGGGCAATCTAAAGAAATGGAAAAACTACTAGAAACATAAAACCTACCGAGACTGAATCATGAAAATTAGAAAATTAGAAAATTTGGACAGAGCAATTACTAGTAAGGATACTGATTCAGTAATTAAAAAAACCTCCCAACAAACAAAAGCCCAGAACCAGATGACTTCACTGGTGAATTTTACCAACATTTAGAGAAAAATTAATGCCAATCCCTCTCAAAGTCTTCGAAAAAAATCAAAGAGAAGGGAACACTTCCAAACTCATTTTATGAGGTCAGCATTACGCTGATACCAAAGCCAGAAAAGGACACCACAAGAGAAGAAAATTACAAGCCAATATCACTGATATACCCAGATGCAAATATCCTCAACAAAATACTAGCAGACTGACTTCAACAGCACATTTAAGGGATTATACCCCATTATCAACTGAAATTTATACCTGGGATGTAAGGATGTTTCAACATATGCAAGTCAATAAGTGTGATACACCATGTTAACAGAATGAAGGATAAAAATCATACAATCATCTCAATAGATGCAAAAAAGCATTTGACAATATTCAACATCTATTCATAATAAAAACTCTTAATAAATTAGGTATGGAAGGAATGTACCTCAACAGAATAAAGGCCATATATGACAAGCCCAAAGCTAACATCATGCTCAATGGTGAAAGGTTAAAAGCTTTTCCTCTAAGATTTGAAATAAGATAAGTGTGCCAACTCTCTACCACTCCTGTTAAAAACAGTACTGGAAGGGGGCTTCCCTGGTGGCACAGTGGTTAAGAATCCACCTGCCAATGCAGGGGACACGGGTCAAAGCCCTGGTCCAGGAAGATCCCACATGCCACAGAGCAACTAAGCCCATGCCCCACAACTACTGAGCCTGCAAGCCACAACTACCTAGCCTGCATGCCCCAACTACTGAAGCCTGCACACCTAGAGCCTGTGCTCCGTAATAAGAGAAGCCACCGCAATGAGAAGCCCACGCAGCACAATGAAGAGTAGCCCCCGCTCACCGCAACTAGAGAAAGCCCACGCACAGCAACAAAGACCTAACACAGCCAAAAATAAATAGATACATAAATAAATAAATTTATTTTTTTTAAAAATAGTACTGGAAGTCCTATACTAGAAATCAACCAAGAAAAAGAAATAAACAGCTTCTCAATTGAAGAAGCAAAATTGTCTCTATTTGCAGATCACATGATTTTATATATAGAAAATAAGGGATGTAATGCACAGCATGAAGACTATAGTTAACACTACTGGACGGTATATTTGAAAGTTGCTAAGAGAGTAGATCCTAAAAGTTCTCATCACAAGGAAAAAAAAGTTTTTGTATCTAATGAGATGATGGATGCTAACTAACCTTACAGTAGAAATCATTTCACAATATATGTTAAGTCATTATGTTGTACACAAACTTATACAGTGCTCTATGTCAATTATATCTCAATAAAACTGAAAAACAAACAAAAACACAAATTATTATCTTACAGTTCTGAAGGTCAGAAGTCCAATATGATCTTATTGGGCTAAAATCAAGGTGCTGCCAGGGCTGTGTCCCTTCTGGAGGCTGTACATTCCATTGCCTTTTCCAGTTTTTAGAGGCTGTCTGCATTCCTTGGCTCATGGCTCCTTCTTCCATCTTTAAAGTCAGCAGTGCAGCATCTTCAAACCTGAATCTCACTCTTTCCATCGTCACATTTCCTCCTCCGACTCTGACCATCTGCCTGCCTCTCAAAAGGACGCTTGTGTTCATATTGGAACCACCCAGATAATCTCCCCATTTCATGATCTCTAACTTAATCACATCAGCAATGTTCCTTTTACCATGTGACGAAAATGTTCACAGCTTTTGGGGATTAGGATGTGAACAATTGGGGAGGGGAGGTGCATTATTCTGCCTACAACAAAGGGCATCTGTTACTAACATAGTGATTTGTAGACTGAAGAGCTACCATTGAAGTTTGAACTTTATGCGATTATTAAGTTAATATACCATGCCGACTGAAATTTGAATTGTGTTGTATGGACACTAGTGTTATTTAAGTTAACCATGGTAACTGGAATTTTTTCATAACTGAATCATGCAAAGCAAGGAGTGCCTGTTTTAAGCCCAGCTGATAGGTCAAAAAGGATGAGAAAATGCATGTAACCACACATGCAGGGCCATGGCTGCAGAAGATGAGGTGGAAGGGATCTGTATGTCTGCACTCATATTTGGAGAACACTCATGTAAATAGGTTGAGGTTTCTCTTGTGCTGGATTAAGGCCACCAGAATACTAACAGCACTGCAACTTTTCTGAGAAACGTGGTACAGGTGAATATGGAAAAAACTCGAGAAATAATGATATAACTTCCCTCTTACCTCTGTCGTCTTCTGCCACTTCCGCCCAGCACCAAAATACCTGAGGATCTTGGGCACTAATATCCAACTACTAATAGTGTATTACACTTTGTTTATAAAGCAACTGTCTTTTAAAATTCTGATGAATAAACATAAAAGAGCTCTTTGACAACTGATTAAGAATAAACACTTCCTATGTGTACATTGTTGAGCAAACTATAGAATAAGTAAATGGATACACAGGCTTCTGATACTTAGACCAAACACAATTTTAAAAACTGAACTGCTGGTATAAAGTTTCTCATAAATTAATTTTATTAAAACAGCAAAAAAAAGGTCAGTTATTCACCTCTGACTGGGATTATAAAGTACAATCTTTCAGCATGAGTGTTCTCACCATGCCACAGAGAAAGAGGCACTGAGGGACTGATGAGGGGGTGTTTTCCTTCTCTGGCAGTGTAATATTAAACTGCAGTATAAACATCTGATCTTAAGATCAGAATACCTCTTGAAGAGGTGTAGCTTGTTTTATAATACCTAAGTATTGGAAATATATTAATTGCATGAATTGGGAGAGGGAAAGGAAGAAGAAATGGCAATTCATGAAAATCCATTCCTAGACTACATCCATACCAAGTCTTACCACTTTATAGAATTCTTAATTTACTAGCCAGTGCTATTTAAAAATACCACTTCAGAAGTCTTACACCGACACTGGATGAAAATCACACACAACACCTAACCCTGGTGGTTTATGTGAAACCAAATCCTTATCTGCCTCTGGCTCCTTCAGGGGTCTGTATCACCAGTGTCTGAATCCTGGTTGGGATGAAAATGACCCTGAGACAGCAGTTTCATTTTCTTCATGCTCAACCAGACAGATGAAGATCCAAAGTGCTAAGTACATATTTCAAGCATGTGTTCTGAAACTGTTTAGAGCCACAGTAAACTATAAAAGGCAATTTCATAGATACTCTTTGAGAGCGAATATAATCATTAAACTTGATATTTTGCCTCAAAAAGTTTTTTCATACTACAGAAAATAAACATATATTTTTTGAAACTCTCACTATAAAATTACTATCATAAGTTCATCAAAACTTGAGGGTTTCTGTTTTCATGAAGTAGGTGAAAGGGTAATCTCTATTCTTTCCATGTGAGTGTACCTACACCAGGCTTCCCTACAATCACACATCAAAGTCCTTCAGCTCTCCCCAGCTGGCACCTATTTTCACTTTCACTTTCAGTTTCACAGAGAGTTTTACGGCACTTTCCATTTCATTCTTGACAATCTGAGCTACCTACCAAAAAAAAAAAAAAAAAAAAGAGGTTAACAAACTCTGCCCAATCGAAGAACGTCTGCCAGCCCACCCACTGAGGTGATAAACCAGACTGGAGCTCTTTACCTCATGGTGCTTAAAACTCTAAACTGGAAAAGAGCCAGGCATCCCACACTAGTCTGCACTGACAAGCAGAAGCTCTGCCAGGTTCACTAGAATGCTCAGAGCTTTGAAATCCTCAGGGCAAGACTCCAAATTCTCATCTAACTTCTCGCAGACAAAAATATCCCTGCATCAGGAATTTCTTTTAAAATGAGTTTAAAGCTGAGCACTCTTAGCTCTTTCTCTACCCTTAAGGATTCTACTTTTCCATAGCCATCCTGGGGCTAGGGAAGGGTTCCAGAAATCTCATGCATCTTAGCCTGACCTACAGTGTCTTAGCTTTCTGTAGAATGGACATGAACAGTGCAAAAATACCTGAACAACATCCTCTTCTGCCACTTCATATAAGAGTTCATCATGGAGTTGAAGGATGAAGAAGCCTCCTCTGATGGGACAGAACATCCCTTGCAGTTTTCTCTTTGGTAACAATCCTACCCCATGAGAAAAGTAGCAAAACTGATCAGCATGTCACTGTACTATGGGAGTATTTTTTTTTAAGAGAGGTTTTGGGAAATTATAATTAAGAGATTAAAACACATAAAATTTGGAGCTATCAAGAAAATAACTAATTGCTGGTTGCCACCTAGCCCACCTATCAGGTAAACTCAATTCTCCACCTACCTCCTCCCAGAAATGAGGAGTCTAACAAAGACATCAGTAAATGGAGTTGACTGACACTCCTTGATGTCTTTTTCTGGCCAGAAGTGTCACCATGGTAGAATTGGTGATTCCCCAGTTGGACCACACACTCTAGACAAGCAATTCTAAACCTAGGGTCCAAATGTGGACTTCAGAGAATATACAGATTCCTTGAAGATACATGTAAGGGTCTATGTCTGTACATTTTTCTGTGGAGATGATGTATACCTTTTCAGAAGATTCTCAAAAGAACTCATGAATCCAAAAATGGCTAAAAAAATCACTGTATTATACTTAGTCACTATTTCCTAACTAGTGGGCCTAGTGGTACAGATTATGCCCCTCTGATCACTAAAATAAGGTTCAACATTAATACTTTTAGAGTAACTGCCTTCCATTGTTTGCCCGTTTCTCAGAGCAGTCCTTCCTTTTTGCCATTCAAATTTCCTATACTTATTCTTCAGGACAGCACAAATACCGTCCCCCTCAATATCTGGTGCTTCCCTCAGAGAGAGTTCTTTAGCTGTCACTACCTGCAGTCCAAGTTTTCTCAGGTGGCTCTCACAGGGTAAGAGAACAAAGGCAGATGAGGCATGGCAAGCTGCTTCCATACCAGGGCTGCAAAGGCTGTGCATCTGTTTGCCAGTTTGGCTAAAATCTGATCTGACCCATTGGGCCCCACTTATCTTGCATCATTGGCTGTCTGGATGCTCTAGTTTTTCTGCTTTCTGATCATTATACCTTTGTCCTCTTGATTTCCCTTGGTTACTTGGCTTCTGACCCAGAATGCCATTATCCTCCTGTTCCCTGTGTGGTCTGCTTCCTCAGGCTGAGGTCCCTTTGATCCCACTGACCTACTACTGCCTTTAACTCAACATGACACAATCAAGTCATCCTCAGTGACATACCCACATTGTCTTCCACTCACTATAAAGAGTGATACCACCTATAACTTCATTTTGACACTGCATCATTCTGCTGTGAAGAGTCAGGTAAATATTTCACAGTCAGGTATCATATCTTCCTTTCCTTAGCAGATTTAAAATTCAAACATAGGTTGACAACTTTTACTTCTAAATCCTCCAAAGCACACAGTACAACGTTATTCCCCAAATAAGTTTGACCATACATCCTCTTTCTACAAATATAAGAGTGTGAATGTGTGCATGCGTTCATGGAAAGTCATGAACAGGAAAATCAACATCTTCTTAAGGTGTGGTATGAGGACCGAAGAGGATCCCAGAGATTCTTTCAAAGCATCTGCAAAGTCAAATTATTTTCCCAATAACACCCAAAGGTTATTTTCCTTTTTCAGTCTCCTTCTTTCATAAGCGTACAGTAAGGTGACCAATTATCTTGGTTTTAGCAATGAAAGTCCCACATCTTGGGAAACCATCAGTCTCCCACAAACTGGGACATTCATCATCCTCTACAGAGGATTTTCCAGAGATTACAGAACAGGTAATATTTTTTTTTTTTTTTTTTTTTTTTTTTTTTTTTTTTTTTTTTTTTTTTGCGGTAGGCGGGCCGCTCACTGTTTTGGCCTCTCCCGTTGCGGAGCACAGGCTCCGGACGTGCAGGCTCAGCGGCCATGGCTCACGGGCCCAGCCGCTCCGCGGCATGTGGGATCCTCCCGGACCGGGGCACGAACCCGTGTCCCCTGCATTGGCAGGCGGACTCTCAATCACTGCGCCACCAGGGAAGCCCTACAGAACAGGTAATATTGCAACAAACTGAACACAGAAAAATATAAGAGACTCCAACTGTCATCTCTTAAGCCAGACATTAAAGAGATTTTCAGAAAAAATAAAACCACTCATCACGAATATTTTTGTTCTGAAAAAAATGTAGTTATTTTCATAAAAATGTTACTTATGTTAACACATGGTGGGTTTATTATTGTTATCTGTAAATGTTAATAAATGTTTTTAAATTCCCAGTTTTAATTTCTAATATGGTAAATATTAATAGATATAACACACATAAACAAAAGCTCTTTGGGATCCTTTCTAAGAGTGTAAAGACATCATGAGACCAAAACGTTTGCGAACTGCTGAGAAATAAATATAAATCATTTCCCTTTATTTTCTGATGTAATTAATCTCACCATGTTATAGCAAGGGCCTCATTTATGAACAAACCTGTTCTCTCATTTTGGAGCATACTCTCCCGATGACCATGGGATTTGAAGGTTGAGTGGAAGGTTTCTAATTGCTTCTGAATATTAACTGTGGCTATTTTGACAATATCAGCCGCTGAACCTTGGACTCTTGTGTTGATAGCCTGACGCTCAGCCTATGAAAAACAACAATAACAGATGCTCAATCAGACACGCCAGCATGTTTTCATACCTGCCTTTAGCGTCCACAGATTAGTGCTCATATGTGCAACCAGACTGGAAATCTGGAACTGAGATGTGACCCAGGGCATCCACTATAAGCTGTATCTTAAGAATAATAACCAGAATGATCCAGGGCTCTAGATTCTGGGCTATCATTCACATGAGGATAGACTAAACAGAAGAAGGTCAGATTGCTTCAGTTTAGAAATCTTCGACAGTTAGTTAGGAACCAAAAACTACATTACACTTAAAATGTTATCTAGAAGCTCAAAATTATTTTTTAAATTATATTATCAGTGTTCTAAACTTCACTTTAAAGGATCTATACCTCAAAATACAATTCCTCTTAATCCTAAATAGATATAAAGAGAATACCATTCTTTGTGATGTGCGTTGGAATGTTTCAAGCACATCCCCCATATCAGTGGCCTCTCAGTCCTATGTAGAGTTTGGCCACAGCAAGTCTGCAGCCCTCTGGTATGAATCAGAGCTTTTTATGGGCTATTGGGCCTAATCGTTAGCTGCTGGTAAAAATGCAGATCCTAGATCCCCAGGTATTAAATTAGAACTTCCCTGAAACTATTGCTGCCATGAGCTTCTTGGCAGGCAACCACAGCTGCTAAAAGTGAACATCCTGGGGCAGTAGGAATAGGGGTCTAGGTAATTATCCAAGATGTAATCTATCCATGAATATCACTCCTGTGGTTCCAAAAGGGCTCAGAAAATGGGAAGGGTCTACTCACTGGAGGGATCTATGTAACCCGAGAGGTGTTCTCTAGTTCCCTGTCACCTGGGCTACATCCAACTCCTAGTATATTACGTACTGGTTAAAGAGATAGACTTCTTAACTATTGTTTTGTCAAATGCTGATGAATCCATTCTAAACTCACTCAGTTGCCCCTGTTTAAAGAGTGACTGAATTTCAAAGTTCTGACTGCTCCCCTTCTTGAAACTATATGCCTCTGTGCAGTGGATTATGTTATTGTTGCTATTACTTGCTGCCTTTCTCTGTGAAGTCCCATGGCCCCCACCCATTGCCATGTGATTCAAAGTGTTTTTCATTCTAAAAGAATGGCCTTGACTTGTTTTGGCCAGTAAAATGTGAGTAAAGCTGACATACAGCACATGCAAGGAGTTTTAAAAGCTATCTAACACTGTCACAAAAAAGGGCTTATCCCAGGTAAGTACTTTTCTTTATTCTGAATTTTAGAATGAAGAAAATACACAGAGTAGAGGCAGAGTCAACCCAGAGCCAAACTATAACATGAATTTAAAATAAATATTCTTATTATAAGTCACTGAAATATGGGAGTTGTTTTTACTGTGACACAAACAAATATAACTAAAATATATAGTTCATTCTCATGATACTATACTTCCCTGATTCTATTCCAAAATAAGAAAACTTGGCAGTCTCAGCTCTGTGTCCCACAATCTCAGTCCCTTCTCATCACTAGAGTGTTTTCATATACATAAAAACATACAGGTTTCTGATAATAGGAGATTATGCCATTAGGACTTACCCTTCCACTGATAACCAGAAAAGGTGGTCAGAAAATGCCTCTTTGAACGAATCAGACAGGAAAAGGGAAGTGAAGAATTATAGAACCTAGAGAACTGGGAGAGAAAGGAAACCAAGGAGGTGATCCTGGCATTGGAGGCCATCCTTTCTCCCAGGGAAATCAACAGATTCCAGAAGAGGCAGCTGAGAGGCTAAGAAGCTGAGCAGAACTTGATGGTCTTAAAATATTTGGGTTCACAGCCCAACAAGTAGGAGGCCTGGTAAGGAGGTGAGATAATACAACTGTTTTTATAGAAAACTAAGAAAAACAAAAGGCAATAGGAACAGAGCCATATTTGACTACAGACTATTATCAAACCTATTAGACTATAAAATGATCATGTGATCAAGAAAATAAAAGACAAAATTGAATATTTTGGCAGAGAACAAAATACCATAATATAAGAACAAAATAGAAACTGTAATTAAAAAAATTAAAACAACAGAACTTAAAGCATTTAAACAGTGCTTTCCCTATAGTTTGGTGTATGTGTGCAGTGGGGAGATAGTATTGACTTGGAGAGAAGATAAAAAGGCCTTCTGGGGTGCTGGAAAAGTTCTATATCATTTAGAACCTAAAAGCTCAATAGTTGCTCAACAGCAAATTGAAGAGCAAATCAGCCAACTGAAAGATAAGTTAGAAGAAAATATCCAGAATTAAGCATGATGAAATATAAACATGGAACAGAGGATAGGAAAAATGAGGAATTAAAGAGAAAAGTTTTTAAAATTTATAATAGAAGTTCCAGAAAGAGAGGAGAGATTTCGATGAAGCAGTGACTGAAGAAGAAATGACTAAGAATTTTCCAAAATCAACAAAAGATCTCAAGGTGCAGATTCAAGAAGTCCTAACACCCTCAAAAACAGATCAGTTAAACACACACACACACACACACACACACACACACACACACACACAGGCACATGAAGTTTAAAAAAAAAACCCACAAACTTAAGCACATCACAGAATATCTGCTGGAAACCACAAGGAAAGAAAAATACTGTATTAAAAGCAACCTAGAGAAAAAAGGCAGATTGCATTTAAAGAAGAAACAGACCAGGGATGGGCAAACTACAGTCTACAGGCCAAGTCTGGCCCATCTCTTGTTTCTGTAAATACAGCTCTACTGGAACACAGCCACACTCACTCATTTATGTAGGGTCTATGGCTGCATCTGCACTAGAACAGCAGGACTGAGTAGTTGTGATGGAGACTCTGTGGCCTACAAGTAGCACATATTTAAGGGAGCTTACTTTTTCTGACACAGACACTATTAAAAACCTAAAGGAAAGTTCTACTTATTGGTAAAATGTTTTAAATTTCCCTCTGAGACCTGAAAAGTGGCAAAGATACTCACTATCACTAACTCTATTCAACACTGTCCTAGCTAGTACGTCAAGTAAAATTTAAAAAAAAAAAAAAAAAAAAAAGAGAGTAAGACTTGGAAAGACAGTTATAAAACTACTTTTTTTTCCAGATAATAACTGTGTAGATAGAATACCTAAAAGTATCTACAGATAAAATTTTGGAATTAGTAAGTAATATTTGCAAGGTTTCTAGACAAAAGAACAACAATAAAGGCAATTATCTTTCTATACCAGCAGTAAAGGGTTAGAAAACGTAAAAAGGGAAGGAAAAGAATTAAAAATTTAAAAAGATGTCATTCACAACAGCATGAAACTTTTCCAATATCTAGCTATAAATTTAATAAAAACCTTGTAAGATCTCTTCCCCAAAACTATACATCGTTAGTGAGAGAATTTTAAAAGACCTAAAGACCTAAATAAATGGACACATATAACATGTTTATCGACTGGAAAACTCAAATTTATAAATACGTCATTAATCCCATCTTGATCTATGAACTCAAGGCAACTGCAATTAAAAAATCCCAACAGGATTTTGTGTTTGTATGGAAATTCACAAGCTGCTTCTACAATTTATATGGAAATGCAGAGAACCAAGAATAGGCAAATATTCTTGGGGGAGAGAAAAAAAGCAAGTTGGGAAAACTTACTTTACCATATATCAAAACATAGTATTCAAGAAAAAGCAAATTAAAAGTACAAGATACTACTTTACACCCACCAGAAAAGCTAAAATTATGTTAACTTAATAGCAAATGTTGGCAAGGATGCAGAGCAATGAGAACTCAAACTTATATGGGAGGACAAATTGCTACAACCACCATAAAACACAACATGGCTTTATCTCCTGAATTTGAAGATGAGAGCAATTCTATGTCTACCGCTTTACCAAACATAAACGGAAACATATGTGCACCAGAAACCTTGAACAAGAATAATCAAATCATCAAGATCCATAATAGAAACCCATCCAAATAGAAAGTTCTCCAAACTAGAAACCCATCAACAGAAAAATGGATAAATTGTGGTATATTCATATAACAGAGTTATATACCTACCCCAACATGAAACAACATAAATGACTTGCCTAATGTAATTTTGAGTGACAGAAGCTAAACACAGAATACATATATATGATATATAGAGAGGTCAAAACAAAACCATAGGGTTAGAGGTTATAGTGGTTATTTCTGGGAAGGCAGTGTGTGGTGATTAGGAAGGCATGAGGGGAGCTTCTGGGGTGCTGACAATATTCTATTTTTTGGTTTGTATGGTAGTTACATAGGTATAGCTCTATGATAATTTACTGAAATTTACATTTGTTTCTTGTGCTTTCTCTATGTATATTTTTCAGTACAGTAAAAGTTGAAATAAAATGTAAAACCAAACTAAACAAAAACCAAACAATAAATCTGGCTATATTTACTCCATTTCTGATTCAGAGGGGTGCAGTTTTTTTTTTCCTCAGCAACAACATGATGAATCAGTTAGAACTCTTACTCCTAAGGATTCGGTATAAAAAGTCTTACTCTCACATTTTTAACTTCAAAATTATTAGTTTTTAAAAAAGTATATGGTTCATTAACATTAATCATTCTATCCTCCATTTTTCATTGTGTAAATACCAAAAAACACAATCAATCCCTATTAGATCAAGCCCAAATTTCTCAGCCTGCCATTAAAAGCCTTCCAATAGCTGATTCCATCTGACCAGTAGAAAATTATCTATTCCTAAGTGCCAACTCAAACTTTCCACTCCTATCAGATTGGCTTCTAGCCAATCCTTACTCAAACTCTTAGTCACTTGTGATTATCTTTTTCTCATGCCCATCAATTAAATTTTAAATAGTCTTCAAGAATCTGTTTAAGTCCTACCTCTTCTAGAAGCCTAAATAACTGAGTATACATGCTACTTTTATAGTTTTTTAGTTTGCTTTATCTCTTCCAATACATTTTAAGACTTACTTTTCCTAGTGCATCAACTACAGTGCCTACTTCACTTGGAGATATGGTAAAAGGCTGATAAATATCTGATGTCTGTATGTGGATATATGGGAGGCAAGAGAGTGAAGAAGTAACAAAACCCTAACTATTCCTCCATGGTCCCTAGGAGCACTATTGCTCTGAGAGATTCTAGCTCAAGACAGTAGTTTAGCAATTTGGAGGCTGAATATTTTCATTACATACAATGTGTATTGGGCACTGACACACAAAAGTATGGGGTAAGGGCAAAATACAACCAGTTAAAATAGGAAGGTTTGGACTATAACAGGAACTTAAATGCTCAGATACACAAAATGCTTTTATGGATCCCAATGATTTCAGAAAGAGATTTCAATCATAATTTGAGTAAATACCATCAATACATCTTTTGAATGATATTAAAAAGAGCCTTCTTTAATATTTTGGGTATCCTAATAACCTCTGATGAGCCAGTGCTTTTAAAATAAATAAACAAAAGGAATGAACCAAAAAATACCACCATTCAATGACTGGCTAATCTCTGGAGACACTGGCAATCTGGTGTAATATGACAAATTAGTATATGATATCTGAAACAAAGAACAATTAGCAAATGTAAGAATTAAGTTTATATATAACTTATTACCAAAGCTAATAAGTAATTGGCTTACTAAAACAGAACATCTTTAATTGAAATATTATTAAGTGAACCCATATTTACATTAGTCTCCTAAAGAGACTGTGTTCAGCAAATACTGGCATGTACCATCACTTCAGAAGTCCTTAATAAAACAGAAGATCCAATTAATAAGCTAGTGATCTCTAAAAGGGACATTAGCAGGGTTCAGTCTTTGTTGAAAAAGTACATATCATTAAAGTTAAAAATTTAAGTTAAAATATTAAGTTAAAAATCCAGAGAAATTTCAACATACGTGAGCTTTGTGATAAGGGTTGTTGTCTTTGATTCCTGGTAAATATCTATGCCTTCCCAAAATGGTCTGAACAAATCCATCTCTTTTACAATTCTTCACTGTCTCTCTCATGAAATGATTAATCCCTACAAAGAAAATGAAGAAACAATTACAACCAATATCCATCCTTAATCTCACTCACTAGTTTCAAGATAGTGAAATATACCAAAACTTCACCATGATTAACATTAATAGCACATCATCAAAATTTTGCATATAAACTTTCATTCACTTTTTCTTCCAGTTTTGAGAAATAACTGACACACATCACTGTACAGCATGACAGTTTGCTTTACATATATTGTGAAACAGTGCTTGCTTAGGCAGCACATATACATATATTGTGAAATGATTACCACAATAGATTTAATTAACACTCATCACCTCATATAGCCATGAAAGTTAGAAACAAAAGGGACTTTAGAAATGACATAATCTCTGTTTTTCAACCACCACCACCAACAACAAAAAATACAAAACTAAACTCCAGAACAACAGAGCAGGTACTAAAACCTAGATGGTTTTATTACAGGACCTTAAGACTATTCCGTGCTACTTTTCACAGGGTTCTGTTCTTTGATCACACTAACCCTCTTTTACTCTTTGAGCTTATCTTTTCCAGGCTTTAATACATTCCAATAGCTCCTTGTTACCATCTATGCTATGATTCAAATAGGACCTAACTAATGCATGAAGTTGTAATATTTTATTAGAAACTTACACAACTCACTTCTTAAAATTCAAAAAGACTACATATAGTATATTACTCAAACACATTCATATGCCCTATACCACCATTCATCCTTTGCTATATAGGTCCGTTATTAGGTCTTATGACTCTCCAGGATGAACTCTTTGCTTCAGATGGACCAGTCTCTTCATTGCTCACTCCTGTCTCTGAGCTAGAGAGGTTCTTCTCTCCTGGAACATTCTTTTTCTATACTCTTCATTCAAGTACAGAGACTGCTAACCTATCTTTATTCTTTTGTACAATTTCTGCTTTCTCACAGCTCTGCTCATCCTAAGTAATAAACACTAATGCCTCCCAATTAAAACCCCTCATTTGAGGATTTCTATTGTATGGCTGGCACAGATTGTGGGTGAAAGGAAGGGGAGAAACCCTGCCAAGTGCAGCTGTTGGTGATATCTGACTACTAGCATAGGAATTTCAGAAAGCAATCAGGCTCTCATCTTCTTCTCTTCAAGAATTACTGTGATACTGCTGAGTAAAGAGCAAAGAAAAGGATGAGATTTAAGAGACTACACCTCTATGAATTCTCCTACCTGACTCCTGTAGGAAGCCTTCAAATATTCAGATTGCAAGAACTACTTTAAAAAAACAATCAATGCTGAGGTATAATTTACATACAATAAACAATGCTGAGATATAATTTAAATACAATAAAAGGCACCCACTTCCGGTGAACAGTTTGATGCATTTTAACAAATGTATACACCCCTCTAACAACCACTACAAGACACAAAACATTTTAATCACCTTCACAGTCAGCTCCCCATTATCAGCCTCAAACACTAATGGATCTACTTTATTTCACTGTATCTTTTTCATGTTCTTGAATTTCATAAATTACACTGTATGTTCTCACTTGTGTCTGCCTTCTCTTGCTAAGTAGCATTCCATTGAAGAGATATACCAAAATCTGTTTATCCATAATCCTGTTGACAGATATTTGTTCCTGTTAAAAAGGAGACAGCAGGGCCAAAATGGAGTCACTTGTGCTAAACCCTATGTCAGCAAACTAAGACTTACTACCTAACCAAATTGCAACCTCAACACCCCCAGGAATGTAACCTTTAACCAGCCAACCTGGTATTACATGGTCAGCACTAGTGAGGTTATCTGCCCAATAGGCCCTTCCATTCCCCTTAGAAGAGTGACCTTGCCTGAAACAATGCATTCTTTGCTAATATTTCCTTTACCCACCTACCCCCTTTCTGCCTTTAAAAAACTTTCCTGTTCTACAGTTTGGTGGAGCTCCTTTCTAGTGCTAGACGGGATGTTGCCCGATTCATGAATCATTGAATAAAGCCAATTTGATCTTTAATAAATTTACTCAGCTGATAAAGAAATGGAGTAATAGATACAGAGAACAAACAGATGGTTGCCAGAGGGGAGGGAGTTGGGGGGAGGAGAAAAATAGGTGAGGGAGACTAAGAGGCACAAACTTTCAGTTACAAAACACATGAGTCACAAGTATGAAATGTACAGTGTGGGGAATATAGTTAATAACTATGTAATATCTTTGTATGGTGACAGATGACAACTAGACTTACCATGGTGACCATTTTGAAATGTATAGAAATATCAAATCACTGTATTGTATACCAGGAATTAACATAGTTTGTAGTTCAAATATACTTCAAAAACAAACTCATAGAAAAAGCAATTAGATTTGTGGCTACCAGAGGTGGGGAGTGGGAGGAGAGGTAATGGGTGATGGTGGTCAAAAGGTACAAACTTCCAGTTATAAGATAAATAAGTACTAGGAATGAAATGTACAACACGATAAAGCTAATTAACGCTGTTGAATGTTATATATGAAAACTGTTAAGAGAGCAAATCCTAAGAGTTCTCATCACAAGGAAAAAATCTATTTTTTTCTATTTCTTTAATGTTGTATCAATATGAGATGATGGATGCTCACTAAATCTATGTGGTAATCATTTCATGATGTATGTAAGTCAAATGATTATGCTGTACACCTTAAACTTATAAAGTGCTGTGTGTCAATTATAACTTAATAAAACTGGGAAAAAATTTTTTTAATTTACTCACTAGGATTTTTGTTGTTTAACATTTCCAGTCTTTGGCTGTTATGAATAAAACTGCTATAACACTCACATACAAGTCTTTCTTTGGACATATGTTTTCATTTTTCTTGGGCAACCATCCAATAGTAGAATTGCAGAATCATACAGTTAAGTGTATGTTTTACTTTATATGAAAGAGCCATAGTGTCTTCCAAAGTGGTTGTACCATTTTACAACCAATCAGCAATGTAAAAGAGACATAATGTTTTTAAATTTTAGCATTCTAGTGTTTCTATAATGGTATCTCTTTGTGGTTTTAACTTGCTTTTCCCTGAGAACAAATGACGATAACACTTGATGTAATTATTCACATATTTTCTTTTGTGAAGTGTCTGTTCAAATTTTTGAACTTTATTTTATTGCATGATTTACTTTCTTAGTATTGAGTTGTAAGAGTTCTTTATATATTCTGGATGCAAGTCCTTTGTTAGATAACAGGAATTATAAATATTTCCTCTCAGTCTGTGACTTGACTTTATATTTTCTTAATGATATCTTTTATCAATATTTATTTTTTATGACTAATTCAGTGTTATTATCACCTAAGAAATTGTTGCCTGCCTCAATGTCATAAAGCTCCTCTCCCTTTTCTTCTGCAAGATTGACAGTTCTAGTTTTTACTTTTAGGTCTGTGCTTCACATCAAGTTAATTTTTGAATATAGTATGAGATAAAGTAGAAGTTCATTTTTTTTCCATACTGGCATCCAGTTGTTCTAGCACCAATTGTTGACATGACCATCTTCCCTCCATTGAATTACCACAGCAACTTTGTTGAAAATCAATTCACCATATACGTATAGGTCTATTTCCTGATGCTCTATTGTGTTTCACTGTTCCCTGCGTCTACCCTTATACCTATCTTGATTATTGTAGTTTTATAATAAATTTTGAAACCAAGAAGTATAAGTAATCAACATTGTACTTTTCCCAAAAAATTATTCTAGTTATTCCAGGCCCTTTGAATTTCCATATAAATTTAGAATCAGCTTGTCAAATTTGACACAAAAGTCTAATGATATTTTGATTGGAAATGCACTGAATCTATAGAACAATTTACAGAGAACCGTGATCATAACAATATTATGCCTTCTAATAAATTAACATGGTAAACCTCACATTTACTTAAGTATTCTTCAATTTCTCTCAGGATTGCTTTGGAGTTTTCAATAAAGTCTTGCACATACTCTTAAATTTATCCCAAGTATTTCATGTTTTTTGATGTTATTGTAAATGGTTTTATTTTTACTTCATTCACAAATTTTTTATTGCTAGTATATAAAAATACAACTGATTCAGGGACTTCCCTGGTGGTCCAGTGGTTAAGACACTGCACTTCCATTGCAGGGGGCATGGGTTTCATCCCTGGTCGGGAACTATGATCCCACATGCCATGCTGGCATGGCCAAAAACAGGAAAAAACAAACAAACAAAAAAAAAAACAACTGATTTTTACAAACTGACCTTGTATGGCAGGAACCTGTGCCAAATTTAATTATTTGTCCTAGTAGTTGTTTTTGTTGAAATCACATGATTTTCTATGTACAAGATCATGTCATGTGTGAATAAAAGTTTTTCTTTTTGGGGACCGGGGACAGGGTTGATTACAAAGGGGCATAAAAGAACTCTTTGAGATGATGAGGTGATGGTTCCATACCTCAGCTGTAATGTAAACAGTATGACTGCGTGCATTTGTCAAAATTCATAGAACTATACAACTAAAAAAGGTGAATTTTATTGTGCGCAAATTACCTCAATAAACTGCCAAAAGAAGAGAGAATTTAAAATGGTGATATTCAAACTGCTCTATAAAAGCAATTTTTCTCTCACAGTTTCTAGAACATTTACTCAATGGTTTACTGTTTCAAGATAAACCTATGTAAACCTAAAGCACAGGACAATTCCTAGATTTTATAAGATTTTCACAATGACACAGTAGCATATACCTCAACTTCATTTTGCTATTCCATTTCTGTCCCTACTTTTCTGAAAAAAGCACATTTCTAAGTAAGGTTGATGTTATTTAATCAACAATGCTTGATGAAAACTTCTGTTAATAGAAAATTCTGTAACACAAATTTTTAAAAATATAATATGGAAAGAGAGTTGAGAAGAATAGTATCTAGAAGATAATTAACATTCAGTGCTTCCTTACCAGTATATCTGGATTTGAAGGAGTCAATGTAAAAAGCAGCATCATTTTCTTTAATACCCATCTGCTCTCCCAAAGATTTAGCTCTCATTCCATAAATGATTCCATAGCAAATCTGAAAGGGACTCATCACACTCAGTAAGTAAATTATAGGTCATAACTACATAAAATGCAAACATAAAAAGTTCATTAGGATTGAGATTTGGTAAACTTTTCATAATGAGTCAAAGAAATGATTAGATTTGCTTTGGTAGGTTAGATCCATAGAAGCTGATATCCAGTGAGCGTCTTTACTGCCTTTTAGCAATACTTTTTGAGGTGCGGGGAGAAAGAGAAGAAGGGGCAGAATATGAATGAATATGTGTGTGTGTTAAGAAAATAACCCTAGTGGTTTAAAAGGAAATATTTCTGTCATTTATCCAGAAGTCTTCAGAGAAGTTTTTTACTCCTCATAACACTTCATTAACTGCTGCTTAAAGAAGTGCCTAGGAAAAAAAAAAAGAAGTGCCTAGGAGTCAGGAAAGAGAAGCATTACAAACATTCCTCTCCTCACCTTCGAATAGCACTAAAAAAGCAGGAAGAGTAGACTACATGGCTTCATAATAGGGAGGACGTCATTGGAAATAAATATCCTCTTCATCTCACAGCCACCTGAAATCCCACAATTGCAGAATTCATTTGGGTTAAACATAAACTTTTGAGAAAATTTTGGGAGTAGTGGAGGAAAATGGTCTAAATAGGTCAATAAAGAAACTGATTTAGTAATAAGTATTGCCTGGGTTCAAATCCTAGTTCCACCATTTACAAGAGGTATTATCTTGCACAATCTACCTTGTATCTCAGTTTCTTCAACTATAAAATGAGGACAGTAATACCTACATCATGAGTTTGTTAGGATTAGATGAGTTATTTTATATACGTGTGTATGTGCGCACGAGCATGCACGCATCGGTGTGTGTGTGTGTGTGTGTGTGTGTGTGTGTGTGTAGGATACCACCTGACATAAAGCAAGATCTATATAAATATTGTTAAATAAAATTTTAAAAGATAACTTGCAAAAAATGATTATCAAAATCCAAAATAATTTTTTTTTAAATTACATTGAGAGGGATTTTTTTCACTCCTGTTTTCTTTTCCTTTTTGGTCTTTTTACAGTTTTTTTTCTTAATTCAGATATTACTTAGTGCTAGCTGATATCTCAGCAAGACTGAGATCTAGATTAGATGGTTCAGTGCATGGTGATTCAAGAAAAAAAACTGGTATAGCATAAACACTATTAAATCATGCAAGAACTTATTAAATAGAGGCAGCTATCATCAGTGTATTAATGTTTAGATTATGGAGTCAGAATGTGTAAGTTCTGTCATTCTGAACTTATCCTGGCTCCACCACTTATAGCTATATGACCTTAAGCAAACTACTAACTTTCTGTGCCTTGATTTCCTCCTATGTAAAATGGGAATAATAATAATAAAATCTATTTCGTGTATTTACTACGAGGATTAAATATTGGAATATTACCTATTTAACTTAGGGTTTGATTCTTGCTAAATGCAGGATTTAATCTGAGAGGATTAAATAGAGAGGACAAAGCTGGCTTTCTAAATAGTGGAAGAAACAAGTGTTGGTGCTAAACAGGCAGTGATGAGAGGAAGTGTTTCATGCCTAATAAGCCAGTCAAGAATCACAGCTGTGAGTAACAAGAAGTGTAAATGTAAAACTAGTAAAGCAGGATCTTAGAGGTGGTGTGCCTTTACCTCAGCCAACAATCCTGCTCTCTTGAAAAGGGCGTCGGATTTCCCACAGGTCATGTGATAAGCAAGTATCAGTGTTAATTTAGGCCAGGGAACGGTGTGAATGTGGCCTTTGATTTTCCCTGTGCCCAACAGTCATCCAGGAGTAGGAACTAATATGGGGCCATGTGAAAAGTCCAAGGGCAGTATGAAGTTTCACAGGAAGATTAGCTAACCAATGGCCTCAAAAAACTAAAAGGCTGGGTTTCCCTGGTGGCGCAGTGGTTAAGAATCTGCCTGCCAATACAGGGGACACAGGTTCGATCACCAGTCCATGAACATCCCACATGCCGCGGAGCAACTAAGCCCGTGTGCCACAACTATTGAGCCTGCGCTCTAGAGCCCATGAGCCACAACTACAGAGCCCGTGTGCCACAACTACTGAAGCCCACGTGCCTAGAGCCCGTGCTCTGCAACAAGAGAAGCCACTGCAATGAGAAGCCTGTGCACCGCAACGAAGAGTAGCCCCCGCTCACCGCAACTAGTGAAAGCCCGTGAGCAGCAGCGAAGACCCAACACAGCCATAAATAAATAAATAAATAAATAAATAAATAAATAAATAAATAAATAAATAAATAAATAAATAAATAAATAAATAAATAAATAAATAAATAAATAAATAAATAAATAAATAAATAAATAAATAAATAAATAAATAAATAAATAAATAAATAAATAAATAAATAAATAAATAAATAAATAAATAAATAAATAAATAAATAAATAAATAAATAAATAAATAAATAAATAAATAAATAAATAAATAAATAAATAAATAAATAAATAAATAAATAAATAAATAAATAAATAAATAAATAAATAAATAAATAAAATTTATTTTAAAAAATAATAACAAATAAATCTTAAAATAACTGAAAAGCTAATAGTTATTGATTATAATCTGCAGCTCAGCAATATTTATTTTTCAACATTCAGAGAGCACCCTTCTATAAAAGGCACCGTGGCTCAATGCGTGTGAATATAAAAAGATAAATATATGTGTGCTTACAGCCTAGAAAGAGACTTTTAAAATACACACACACACACACACACACACACACACACACACACAATTATCTACCACCACCATCACAATATCTACCACTAATGCATATAGATTTCCCAGACCTAAGTAGGCTCGGACTAAGTCTACCTGATTCTTTCTATTGACTCTATAAAGGAAAATATGAATACCATGAGATAGGCTCAGATGAATGTTGTGAAAAATCCAAAGAGGGAGAAATCACTCCTCAACCACAAATGATTGAGATAGTTAAAAAAATGTTTTTTGAATCGTAAAAATTCTCCTCATTTATGTTAAACATGTTCAGTAAAGATCACCTGTTTTGCTTGTTGCCTCAGATCATCCCCAACAGACTCTGGCTCAATCATCTTCCATTCAGCTGCAATACTCCTGAAAACATCAGCTCCAGTGTTTAGTACTTGAATGAGACGATGATCGTGGGATAAATGAGCCAAGATCCTCAGCTCAAGTTGAGAGTAATCAGCAGCTAATATTAAACCACCTGAAAGAGAAATATTTTAGAAAAGTCGGTACAAAGACAAAACTAAGTTTTATAACACTGAGCAGGATGACAGAAATTTAGTTCCAACATACAACCATGAGATCATGTAAAAAAGCTCAAATCAAAAAAAGCTAAAGGCTTGCTCTTAATATGATGCAATTCAGCTCTGTAACACGTAAAAATTTTTTGCTTAGCTTTCAAGGATATGTAATATATGTAAAGCCACCCTTGACCTCTGCCTGTTAACCTCTGTGGTAGTGCTTTCCTCAGTGTTCCTATAGCACTGACACATAATCTAAAATGGTTCTTTCATGCCTCTCCCACGTAACACTGAGCCATTAGGGATGGGAGACAATCTTCCTTTGCATTCTACAGAAATGCACAGTTCCTGGTACCTAATAGGTCCTTAACAAATGGTTGTTGAAGGAATGAATGAACGAGTAAATAAAGAAACTGGTTTCTAATGTGTGCTGACATTTTAAGGGGGCTGGAGAGAAATGTGTGCTCTGCTTTGAAAATAAACTTGTTCAACAAAAAAAGGTCAAGTGGCCTGTATGTGAAAAAGAGTATTCAAATAATTAAGAATTATTTATCTATTTATTTATTATTTATCCATAATTTATCTATGGACTAGAAATGACTGGATATGCATGGCAAAAACAAAATAAAACAAGCAAAAGCATGGTTAAAGAAAAAGAAAAATATTTGCAACTGATATCACAAAGGACTCATTGCTATATTGTATAAAAGAGGTGCTATAAATCAAGAACAAAATATAAACAAGCAATTCACAGAACTAATAAAAACAAAAGAACCTTAAACCTATTAAAGAATGCTTAACTTCATTCACAATAAAAGATATGCAAATTAATTATATAACAAGAAACAATCCTTTTCTACTTGTAAAAATCCAGAGGTTGGATGGCATATTCTGTGGCAAGGCTATGGAGAAAGAAACACTCATACATTGTTACTTGGAAGTAAATGGTAACTGTGTCCCATTAGATGGCAATTTGACAATATCTATCAAAATTAAACAGGTTTTTTACTCTGTGACTCAGTAAACAAGCCCACAGGCTGCTGCAAAGATTATCTGCACACAGATTAAACTGGCTTACGTTCAAACTTCTTTACTGATAATCACAAGTCTTCAGCATAAAAATATTAAACAAAAAAACAAAGCAAACAACAGTGTATATGGAATGCTTATGCTTGTGTAAGAACAGAGGAAGAAAATAGTACATATTCATATTTGCTTGTATCTGCATAAAGAAATACTGGAAGGATATATAAGAAACTCAAATATGTAATTAACTATAAGACTTGTACATAACAGGGTAGGTAGGACAGGGAAGGAAGCAAAGTTTCTCAATATATACATTTTATATATTTTGATTTCTGAACTATGTGAACGAATAACCAATTCAAAAATATATAAATACTGATTTGAAACAAATGACCACAACTTTTATGGCCTTTCTGCCCTAAACAAAATAAAACTGGACAAACTATATGAAATAACAGTTTTCAGATGTTGGACAATAGGCAATGCAGGACTACAATTGCTGAGAAAGGGGAAGGAGAGGGGAGATAAGAGGAGCCATGCAACTGTCTCAAGTTTCTGAATGGAGGCAGCGCAGGGAAAGAGATGAAACAAAGCACTGTGGTCTCTGAGCTGGAAGAAGAAAGTGTAATTTGGGCCTGCTGAGGCTGCTAGAACTTGTGAAATTTGGAGAGAAAGGAACTGTGCATAAAAGGATCACCAGAAATATGTACAGTAATCCCTTTGGATTTTTGACCAAATACTAAACTGTGCAGGGAGAAAGTTCAGAGAACCAGGCAAAGAACAAACACTAAAGAAATAGCTATTATCAAAGTTCAGCTATCAGCTGAACGACTTGAACAACATACTCTTGAATGTTGAAATGTTCAAGCTCTGACCAGACGGAGTGGAGAAACCCTGCTGAACAACTTGAGCACAAAGTAGAGACCGCAGTAAGGCCAAACCTTACAATGAAGGTTAATCTAGCCCTAGAGTAAAGGCTACTCTAAACGTCTGCTCACAAAGCTTTAAAAGTCTCAAAATGATCAAGCTGATGTGAAAGTAAATTAACTGCCTGCCAGAAGAAAATGCTATAAAAGAGGACTACAAAATCCAAAAAGTTAACAATGTAGTAACCATAATGTTCAGCATACAATAAAAAAATACTAGACATATGAAGAACCAGGAAAATGTAACTCTGACTAGGAGAAAATTCAGTCAATAGAAAAATGACTCAGAAATTACAGAGATGATGGAATTTTAATATGTTCAGGAATTTAAAGAAATATAAAAATGATGATGGAAAAAACAGTGAATTACAATAAAGTAATGAAAACTATACAAAAAATTAAAATTCTGAAACTGAAAATACAATATCTGAAATGTAAAATTCACTAATAGGATATGACAGCAATTAGACACTGTAGAAAAACCATCAGTGAACATTAAAACAGTCAATAGAAAATATCCATTGCAGTACAGAGTTGAAAAAAATGAAGAGAGGGGAATAAAGAAAAGAAAAAAAGGTTCAGTGATCTGTGGGACTATACTAAGTTGTACTACACACGTATATTTGGAGTAATAGGAAAAAAGGGCAAAATAGGGACAAAAATATTATAAGAAATAATGGTTGAAAATGTTCCAAATTTAATGAAAAATATAAGTACATAGATTAAGAAGAAGAAAAAAAAAAAAAAAACCTAAGTGAACTCAGGAAATTCAGCAAACTCAAAAGCCCAAATAGTAAAGCATAAAAAAACCACCCAGAGACTCACACCCAAATCAAATTGCTAAAACTGAATAATGAATTTAAAAAATCAAAAAAGCATCCTGGGAAAAAATATATTATGCTTGGAGGAATAGCAAGAAAAACAGTGGTGTACTTCTCCTCAGAAGTAATGCAAACCATAAGCTAATGGAAATATATATTTAAAGTGCTAAAAGAGAAGGACTATAAACCCATAAATCTATGTCAAATAAAAAATCTTACAAAAGTGAAGATAAAATAGAGAAATATAGACATGGAAATGCTAAGAGAAATCACTGTCAGTAGAACTGCACTACAAAAAAAACCTTAAAGAAGTACTCTGGGTGAAGAAAATTGATAATAGATGGAAACTTGAGTCTACTTCAAAGAACAAAGAGTGCCAGGAAGGGTAAAAAAGTGAACAGATAGAAAAGACACTTTTGTTTCTTAATTTCTTTGAAAGGTCATAACTGTTTACAGCAAAAAAAAACTACATAGCGAAGTTTATAATAGTCATAGAAGTTAAATGTATTACAAAAAATGGGAAATGGAAAAACACTCCTTATATTATGGATGAAGTGGTATAAAATTATTTGAAGCTAGACTGTGATGTGATGCATATTGTAAACTCTAAAGTATCTAAGATATAGAGTTAAAAAGATAATAGAGGAAATAAAACAATAACAAAAATAGTCATGTACAGTTTTTAAAAAAGAATAAAGAACAGATAGAACAAAATACAAATGACAAGACAATAGACTTAAATCCAACCATATACCAAGAATTATTTTTTTTAACATCTTTATTGGAGTATAATTGCTTTATAATGATGTGTTAATTTCTGCTTTAAAACAGAGTGAATCAGCTATACATATACATAGGCCCATATCTCCTCCCTCTTGCGTCTCCCTCCCACCCTCCCTATCCCACCCCTCTAGGTGGTCACAAAGCACTGAGCTGATCTCCCTGTGCTATGCAGCTGCTTCCCCCTAGTATCTGTTTTACATTTAGTAGTATATTTAAGTCCATGACACTCTCTCACTTCATCCCAGCTTACACTTCCCCCTCCCCATGTCCTCAAGTCCATGCTCTATGTCTGCGTCTTTATTCCTGTCCTGCCCCTAGGTTCATTAGAACCATTTTTTTTTTAGATTCCATATATATGTGTTAGCATACGGTATTTGTTTTTCTC
>NC_041214.2:93069118-93113212 GCF_002837175.3 Physeter macrocephalus | reverse complement strand
ACTTTACCAAATTCATTGATTAGCTCTAGTAGTTTTCTGGTGGCATCTTTAGGATTCTCTATGTATAGTATCATGTCATCTGCAAACAGTGACAGCTTTACTTCTTCTTTTCAGATTTGGATTCCTTTTATTTCTTTTTCTTCTCTGATTGCAATGGCTAAAACTTCCAAAACTATGTTGAATAATAATGGTGAGAGTGGACAACCTTGTCTTGTTCCTGATCTTAGTGGAAATGGTTTCAGTTTTTCATCACTGAGAACGATGTTGGCTGTAGGTTTGTCAAATATGGTCTTTATTATGTTGAGGTAAGTTCCCTCTATGCCTACTTTCTGGAGGGTTTTTATCATAAATGGGGTTGAATTTTGTCGAAAGCTTTTTCTGCATCTATTGAGATGATCGTATGGTTTTTCTCCTTCAATTTGTTAATATGGTTTACCACATTGATTGATTTGCATATATTGAAGAATCCTTGAATTCCTGGGATAAACCCCATCAAGAATTATTTTAGATAGTTAACTAAACACTACATTTAAATGTCAGAAATTTTCAGGTTAAATCCATATACATTTAATTTAAATTAATTTTAAAATTTTAAACAAAATCAATATAAAATATTGTGTTAAACACAATTTTTTTAGGTAAGAATAAATAAATAGCATGAAATATTATTTGGCCTTAAAAAAGAAAGAAATTCTGACACAATTGCTACAACATAAATAAACCTTGAAGACAGTATGCTATGTGAAATAAGCCAGGCATAAAAGTACAAATATTATATGATCTCAAGTGGTCAAATTCATAGGGACAGAAAATAGAATGGTGGTTGCCCGGGGCTGTGGGAGTCTGGGGGGACAGTTATATTTAATGTGTACAGAGTTTCAGGTGGGGATGATGAAAAGTTCTGGAGATGGATGGTGGTAATGGCTGCACCACAATGTGAATGTACTTAATGCCACAGAACTGAATACTTTAATATAGTTACAATGGTAAAATGCTGGTAGTTCATATTTAAAAAGCAAAGCTGAAAATTACCAAATGGGTTATACTATCATAAACCTGAATTCACCCTTAAGAATATAAATTTCTGACAGAATTCAAATATATTCAGCTGGTTAACTGCACTCACCCAGAACTGCCAGGTGGCAAAAGGTAAAAGAGCAAATATGTATACAAATAATAGGGATGATCTGGGATACAGATCATGACTTCCAAATGTTTTGATGAAGAGTACTGAGGAGAGGTCAGACAGAAGTAAGATAGCCCTGAGGGTTACCCCTGCAATAGGAAGCAGCAGTGGGGAGAAGTGGAGAAGAAACAAAAGAGCAAAACAAGTTAGAAAGAGACAAAAAAAAATTGTGCCCTTAGAGGTTGGGGGGGGAGAGAAATTGAGGAAAGAGAGGGTTGACAGAGTGACAAATGCTGTAGAGAAGTCAAAGAGGATGACAACTAACAAAATTCACTGGATTTTGCAAAAAGGTTTACAATGACCCAGGATTACATGATTTCAGCAGGATGCTGAGCAAACAGCACAGAGGTTTCCCACAGAGCAGATCATGAAGACAATAATGACTGACTGTTATAAACCTGGCAACATGAAGGGGAAAAACAGGCTCCATCAAAGAGAGGAAAGATGGAGGAACTAATGTATTCTTCTGAGCCTTATTCATAATTCAGGCTTTATCAGTGCTTTGAAAACCATTCCCACAGCAAAAAGAAGCTCAAAAACCATCATCGGTCACCTTACCTGGGAAAGGCACAAAGGCATGTCTCATGCTAACTGAAAACGGCATTCCTCTGTCTGAGGCTCTCTCCTCCATCTTTGCCTGGTGCCCGGGGTTCAGGCCATAACTCTTCTTTTTTCCTCCTCTGTTGTGCAAAGACATCATCAGCTTAACATCTTTATTGGAGTATAATTGCTTTACAATGGTGTGTTAGTTTCCGCTTTACAACAAAGTGAATCAGTTATACATACATATATTCCCATATCTCTTCCCTCTTGCGTCTCCCTCCCTCCCACCCTCCCTATCCCACCCCTCTAGGTGGTCACAAACTACCTAGCTGATCTCCCTGTGCCATGTGGCTGCTTCCCACTAGCTATCCACCCTACGTTTGGTAGTGTATATATGTCCATGCCACTCTCTCACTTCGTCACAGCTTACCCTTTAAAGCTTAACAAACATACTAGATAGACCTCGTTCAGCAAACCTTCAATTAAACAGGAAGTAAGGTATTTCTGTAATAACCTTTCCCACAAACTGCTTCACTCAATTCAGTAAATCTCATTGACCATATCTAATATAAATGATCTGTGCTTTTTCTTCCTTTTGTGAGCATAGGGAGAAGGCAGGAAGGGGGATGGTTCCAGACACTGCTAAACTTGTCCCTTTAGTATTTGACTTAAACAAGCATATAGTGCTGGTTGATTTAATTAGTGACCCAGATTTTCAGCTTTTTGCCATCAACTAGCTTCTTTATAGACAGACTCAGGATTTGAAATAGAATAGAAATGTGTATGCCTGGAACAGAAAATTAAACTGATTTCATTATTTGTCCAATAGGCTATTTCTGAGCCATTCATACTCCCAAAAGTATATTAACCCAAATAAAGAGAAATAGAGTCTACCTGCCCGCAGGAAGTAGGCCTTTGCCTAGGGCTTGGGAAGGTGGGCTTTCCTCTACTAGTGTTGGCATTTTGATCTCAAAATCTCTTGGTACATTCTGAATATTTGGTTCTATAAAGGTTATTCGTCCTAAAATCAAGCAGAATGAAGACATAAAATTAGAAGGAGGAAGGGAAGAGGGGAAATCTGACATTTACTTTAACATGAATGCCATTTCTGAATTATCCTAAAAATGCATGCTCTGTTATTGTTAAACTAAATTTAAATGAAATACACTTCATTATGTTCATGTGTCTAACAATAATAAGTACAAGACCAATTGTGATATAAGTGAATATATGAATCAGCTACAATATAGCGTTTTATAATTAACCTCGTTCTACAGAAACAATCCCATGATAAGAATATGATAAATCACACTATTTCTACGCTAAAATGAGTACCAGAAGTTAGCACTATAAAATGCTAGCAGTTATACTAATGAGTAAAAGACAAATCAAACGGATCTTAGGAGAATTGACTGTCGAAGCCTTTAAAAGCCAGGAACAAACAAGATACAGAGAAGAGGATCTGAAGCAGAAGAGCAACTGAGTGCTCAACAGGGACAACTGGGGCCACAGAAGTTAGGCCACAGGATGCAGGAGATGGAGTAACAGTGAGAGATGGTGACTAGAACGTTACTTTCTAGATATCACCTGGCCAGTTTTCCTCCTCATCATCACTTATCACAAGAATCAATGGTAGGTAGCACTGACATGACTAGAAACTAGAATCAGGTGGCTAGTACATTTTCTAGGAAACAGAAAGCTATTTGTTTTAATGCTTATGGCCTTTACTTCCCCCCAAATATTTTACATTTTATTTACTTATTGGATGAATTTTTCAAAAACACACAGGTGTTGTTCAAAAAGTTTGGGTAACTGACTGCTACTGCAGTCTCCCTCTGTTGTGGCCTCTCCCGTTGCGGAGCACAGGCTCCGGACACGCAGGCCCAGCGGCCATGGCCCACGGGCCCAGCCGCTCCGCGGCATGCGGGATCCTCCCAGACCGGGGCGCGAACCCGGTTCCCCTGCATCGGCAGGCGGACGCGCAACCACCGCGCCACCAGGGAAGCCCTTTTTTTTTTTTTTTTTTTTTTTGTAACTGCAGTTTTTATAATACACATATAGTGACACAAAAATCCTCTGTTTTATGATACTCTTCATTCTAACAGGCTCTCTACTAGCTACTGGATGTAATTCCATCTTCTTTAGATGAATCAGAGATCTTAAGTATCTCAGATACTGTTTTTCTGAATAAACTCCTGATACTATATCCTCATTATTTCGATTTTAGCAAAAATTAGTGTTCAATTAATGGTAGATATTATTACACTTATTAGCATTAAATGGCCTAATCAATTTTATAAAGCTAACTAATAGCACAGGAAAGAATCCAAGTCTCTTTCTGCCTCAGCACACTGTCTTCCCTTCTATGATAATATCAATACTTAATATTCAGGTCTAGTGTTTGAATTAATGAGGTAACACTGGTAGACAAATAAAATGGCAAAAGTAAATTACAAAACATGAATATAGCTTCATGAAGATGAATTCTAATAATGAAAGGGCTTTATTATACTTAGGTAAGCTTGTATTTCTAAAATATTCTTTAAATGTAGGCATAGTATAATGAAAAACAATCAGGAAAACAACAAGGAATTGATGACTTTCTGCTTTATAAGCAACAAATAAATGTGCAAAAGCTTTGAAAACTCTAGGTTGATTGTTTTTTCACAAACAAGGATTTATTTTACATAAGTTTACAGCATTAGCATATGTTTCAAAATGAAACTTAAAACAGGGCAAGAAAATAGGCAAGAAGCACCAAGAGGTTAGCTAAATAGGGAGAAGGAAAAGAGGAACTGTTTAGAACAGAGACTAATTAAGCAAAGAGAAAAGCAGCTCCTCATGGTGCCCCCCTCCTCAATAACAGCAACAACTGATAATGTACCACACATTATTCTAAACACTTTACATGTATTGACCTATTTAATCCTCAGGATGACCCAGTGAGGTAGGACTGTTATTATCTTGTTTTATACATGAGGAAACTTGGGCACTGAAAAGTTAAGTACCTTGTCTAAAGATTCTCAGCACCAAGATTCAAACCTTGTGAAAATGTGATATCAAAGTCCACATTCTATACCACCAAACTAAAATGTCTCCTCTATGAAGGAGTTAATGCTGCCCTTTCTTCCACTGCACATTGCATTTGACAAATATGTGGAGTTGTGCACTACCCAGAAAAAGAATGCTTTTTTTTTCTTCATGAGATTACATGCATACTTATCCCAAGAGGGCCATAAGACATGCAAAGGACTCTACAGCTTTCTTTTCTGATTGAGTAAAGTAAGACACTCCCTTATTACCCTACAGGCCTACTTAGATTCAACTTGGAGAGACTCTTAAGAGATTCAGAATAGGGCTGGGACTGAAATTAGATAAGATCACTGACTCAAATAAATATTTAATTCCTGGCCATACTCTCATCCAATCTCAGACATCCAAGTTACTCTATACAGTACTTGAAAGCAGGAACTGTATCTTACTAAATTTCATCTCTTTATCTACCTGATATTCATCTATGCTTTGGATGTAGTATGCGTTTCATAAATGTTTATAGAACTTCACTGAACCCAATAATCAACGCTTGAATTCCTTGGTCATCATAAGCAAATATTACATATGAATTTTTTTTTGCAAAACAGGATATTACCATATTTAAGATTTCTCATTACCTGTAGCAGTGTGTGATTGTGATACAGGATAGATTCTTTCCATTCCAAGGAAAGGATTCAGACGTTTTTCCCGCTGCAGGGGAAAGACCACTTTGGTAATAGCATTAGTGATTCTTCTCCACTCTAATATCAAGCCTGGTAAAGGATGTAATGCCCTTAATTTATTTAAAACATCCTGCCAAAGAATTATAATAAAGTAGGATCAGATTCTTGTCCAAATTCCATAGCAAACTAGAATCTCTTTTAAGTAAACAATATAATCTCAAAATTAAGTTTGATAACTCCTGTATCTAAACTCAACTTTACTATTATAAAATTACTATTTGGGTTTTTTGGAAATCACCATAATGATAAATCTATAATAACTATATATTATAAAATGTAAACATGTTAATGTTGAGTAATGTCAATTTACATCTACTATTTTTAAAAAATCAATGAGATGTCAACTTAGTAAAACAGCTGCTTCCCCACACCCCACCCAATTGTTTACATCATCTCTTTTCTTTATATTTTCCTCTCCATTGCTCATGTAAGTTTCCCAGTCCTTTTTTTTTTTTCTTCTTTTTGCCATAATACTTTCATGGTTTTTGTATCAAGGAAATTTATTTTTAAAACTTTGAATTTTCCATGCTACAGACATTCAATGAACCGTTAAGGAACAAAAACTTGTGAGGTAAAAGGGCCAATGCGATTAAATAAAAAGTTTTGCTACAGAATGAAGCTGTGGAAACTTCCCCAGGGCAGGCAAGTCATAATTAATAATATTATGGTCAAAATTCTACAGAATGGCAACTTGGACTGCTCTCTCCATGGCTGTTGTGGCTGTACTTTCTATCCTTATTTTCCATTGATAATTCATTCAGTAAACATGTAAAATTAAGCCTTTCTTTTGTCCCGTGCATAATTTCCATGGGTTGTGATTCAATTTTACTTTGAAATTAACAGATTAGGTTCTCAAAACAAATGCATGGAAAACTTACTATTTTGCTCTGGAATTGAAAAAAACAAAATTTTATTTATATTGACTGTGTTTTTATTTTTTAAATTCTTCCATAGCTTTTTGTTCATGTTCATATAACGACAGAAATTATATTATACTAGAAGTCCAAGAGTAGTGCATGTCAATAATTAATGTCTATATAGGTCTGAATTTACAAACCTTTACACTGTTTTAATGATAGGAAGGACACAACTGCTAACTCAGATTATGATCCAGATTTTCCATGCTGGAATGTTTCCACAGTGTTTGTGGGCAGCTGAACCAAAAACCAATTTGTTTTTGTCTGGATAAGTTCAAATGGTGGACTACATTGGATCTTGATTTCATCAGCATTCTTCCAAGACACCAAAATGCTAAAAGCAGTTCAGATTCTGCCCTGTGACTGCCCCAAAGAGCACCTTACTAGTGCTGAACTGTTTTCCCAGCCTTAGCTTCCATCCATCGTCATTCCCTCTTCTGGTAGAACCCAAAGTTTTCTTGCTGCCTTGGTGCTTTCTCTCTCCATTTGGTGGCAACTTCAATTCCAAAAATAAAACCTGCAAGAAATTAATGCTTCTTTAGTCAAGAATCAAATCACAAGTATTATCATTCAGAAAACATTTTAAAAAGTTACTCGAGAAAAGATTCTATACATTTCAACATGGATTGTAAGAATTTTTTTGGACAATTTAGAATTATCACATTTAATAAATAATGGCAATAAAATCTTATGTCAAGTAGGCTGTCCATACCCTAATTTAGTCAGTATTAGATTAACAGAAACACCAGGCTCTTAAACAGCCCAGAACACAAGAATGTATATTCTGTGCTGAATGACTGACAAACTATTGGCATTGCGACTTTAGGTTGCTCTCATTATAAGCTCACCTAAATATCCCTTGATGTGGTAACCAATGCGGCTGCTTGATCACTTAAGTCCCATAGAGGATAAACATGGGAGCCTTCGTGGCTACTGTGTGATCACAAAACTCAGAGAACACTAAAGTAGGATGGGGCCCAAAAAGCCATCTAATTCCACTACCACAAGACTAGACCCTGAGAGGCCCCGGGCAAAAAGCCAGGAGAAGGTGGTTGATCCCATGCAGCAATAATGAAAGTTAGAGAGTGGCCAGTAAGCACCCACTGAAGAAACTAGGCTTACACGGAACAGGGATCCAGGCTGTGGGTCAGAGGGAAGATCTCACGTATACCTTAAACTCACTAGTTCATGTTAGAGGGGTTCCAATTTAGGCAATTCAGAACACTATCTACTCTTTCTACTCATTCATTTATATACTTTCAGTAAGATTTAATGAACCTTGGATTATTTTCCCAGTAATAATTCTAAAAGTTGAAACCCTTTGCATGAGAATTTTTTCTACAAACTGGGCCGGGGT
Organism: Physeter macrocephalus; assembly: GCF_002837175.3. NCBI lineage: Eukaryota > Metazoa > Chordata > Mammalia > Artiodactyla > Physeteridae > Physeter > Physeter macrocephalus. Next base: position 93,105,433 of record NC_041214.2, on the reverse strand, counting down.
GGAAGTAAAGATATACCTGTTTCCCTAGAACAGTGGTGATGACAGAAACAAAAATCTGGTTTTAGTTTTAAGTAGTGGGAATAACTGGGGTCCTAGGCATGAAAATTACTGAGGCTTACTATGGATGTTAATAACTAACTTGCCCAAAGACTGTGTCATATAGATATGAACATATGCACACATAAGGATTGGGGTTGTTATATTTAGAAAATAAAATTACATGATGCCCAGTCAAATTTGAATGACATGGAGCATACTTATACTAAAATATTGTCCACTGTTCATCTGAAATTCAAATTTAATTAAGTGCTTGTATTTAATCAGGCAACTCTAATATAGATATCAAAGAGTATATAAATGAATGGCAGCAGAGAAGAGAGAAGAAAATAACTGAATAGGAAAAATGAAACATTATTACAGTAACAATAAATCAACAACCCCAGGAAGGAAGACCTATCATAATTAAGACAATTTAAAGATCTCGAGTTATGTATCTAAAAGTTCTTTATCTTAAGCTTCCATTCTTGGTGAATCCTTCAGAATTAATTATAAAAACTTCACACATAAATTCTCTCTTCAGGTCTTAATTAAAACATCTGTGACTGAGGGAGTTGAACTGGATGGGAGCAAGAGACACTAATATTTATTGAGTACTTACTATCTGCAAGCCATCAGGCTAGGTGCTTTAACATGCAATCCTTATAACAACTCTATGACAAATCTGCAAAGTTTAGACAGTTGGAGAAAACTGCTCAAAGTTGCATGCCCAAAATGTAGTAGAATTAAGAATTAGAACCCAGAGTCTTCTAACTCTGAAGTCCTTTTCCTTTCTACTAACCCATGTTTCCCTCTAGACCAGGAGTCAGAAACTTTTTCTACAAAGGGCTAGACAGTAAATATTTTTAGCTTTGTAGGTTTTACTGTCTGTCACACCTTTTCAACTGTGCCATTACAGAATGAAAACAGCCACAGGCAATAAGTACATGAACAGCTATAGCTGTGTTCCAATAAAACTTTATTTACAAAAACAGGTGGCAGGCCAGATTTGGCCTGCAAGTCTTATTTTGCTGATACCTTCTCACGACCAGTGCCATCCAAGAACTTTCTGCAATAATAAAACTGTTCTATATTTGTATTGTCCAATATAGTGGCCACTAGCCACATGTGGCTATTGAACACTTGAAATGTGGTTAGCATGACTAAGGAACTTAATTGATATATTTTATTTAATTTCAATTAATTTAAACTGAAACAGTGATAAGTGGCTAGTGACTCCTTTATTGAACACTACAGCTCTAGATGATTAGTAACATCTTGCCTATTTGAAAGATTCAACTTAAAATCACCAAGGATAAAATAATCGATGTATGAAAATGTTAGATTACCTTTAATATAACTTCCATTTTAACATGAAGACCTAAGAACAAGCCAATAATATCAAAGGACTTTTATCCTAGGCCAGAGTTTGGTCTAGGCCTGAGGCCCACATGCCTTTGCACCCATCTGAATCACAAAACTACTGGTTCTTGCGTTTGCCCCAAGCCAACTTGTGCTGATATCCAGAGATTCTATATTTTTGACAAGTCCCCCATGTAATTTTAGGTGCAGCCAGCTAGGTTCCGGCTTTGGGACTTCTGGATTAAAGAAATCAAAAGAAAGTATTTTAAAACACCCCAAAAAACACCACTGAATTCAATACAAATGTACCACGTGATTAGGAGAAACAAAGTTCCTCATTTTTTAAAAACACATAACTGTGGCTTAAAGTTGGGGGGGGGGCATTTGTAAGCCCTTTATATAATATTTATACAACACTTACTATGAGATACGCACTGTTCTAAGTGTTTTACATTTATTGCTTATTCCTCACAACTCTATGAGGTATTTCTAACATGAGGTATTTTACTGATGAAGAAACTGAGATATAGAGTTAATGAAGTGGTCCAAGGTCAGGGAGTTAGTTAATAAATAGAGCAGGTAGCATTCAAACCCAAGAAGTCTGGCTTTAAAGTCTATAATACTTACCAATATACTATAATACTGAATCACATCTAGATAACAATAGAACTTCAAAGCTATCAAGAGTAAGCACCCACCTGTATCGGTAACTCCTCTAAAACAACCCAACCACCCTTTATGGAGTGTGGGGAGGGAAGAGAACACCAACCTTTGGGAAGAGTAAACTATGTCAAAACTTATCTAAGATGATAAAAACATTAGTAGGTTTAAAAAAAGCAGAGCATCCCCCAAATCCCTTTTTCACTAACATCTAAGAAAAATATCTAATTTTGCAGTAAAGAAGGAGTGAGAGTTCATGAAATGACTAACTTCATGGAGAAACACCTACACTGTTATACAACTACCACTATGGATATCATTCACACAAAAAATATTTACTGGGTGCCCCTTCTGTTCCAGGCAAATCTCCTTATGGAACACACATTCTAGGATACTTCTTTACTACCTTCCTATTCATAAATATAGGTATAAACTTACAAAGGAGATGTTAGAATACTCTATCTCCAAAGTATTCTGGTTAACTGATTGTTTTATTTTACTGATCTTTGGTATTTAGGTAAACACATTTACGAAACACACACACACATCATATTTTGCTCTAAAAATGACTTTTCTAAATTTTTTATTCCCATCATACAACCTCAGCGATGTCATCTGAACTGGTGAAAGAAAAACTACGGCCAGCTAGTTGATAGGCCTGAGTCTCAATTGCATCCAGTTGGGCTTGCATTATGTGTTTCTGACTTTCACATTCTGCGGTACTAAAGCCGATTCCATTTAGTTCTAGCAAGGCCAAGCAGTACTGGGAGGGCATTTCCACTTTACAGAAGACATCTGGAAGAAAAAAAGAAAGCAAAAAACATTAATTCACCAGCTAAGTGACTAGATCAGCATGATTACCTAAACATACATAGAATTTTTCTGGGAGAATCAGAGATGCTACTAAGCTATCCTTCAAGATCCAGTCTCCTGAGCAGCATTCTCAAACCGTCAGTGAAAGGCATTAAAGTACTTTCCACTTTTCCACTTGAGTATTGGATTACTATCTGTGTCTATGCAGAGTAAAACAGGCAATCTTATGAATAGTCTGAATTATAAGAGATTGTATTTCTCCCAAGATGATGTTTCTGTTTCTACTCTTAGCAAGAACAAGGTAGCCAATCTTATTTGCTAAGCTGACTACAAAAGGTTAATTCACCAAAATAATTTCCAGTATTCCTGGTCCCATGGTATGCAGGCGTGCACAAAGCTAAACATGAAGGTTTTATAATTTCCAATGCTCTAAGAGTAAAGAATAAGATTCCTGAAGTGAGAATCAGAGTATTTTTCTATCTGCTGACATTTCTCAACAGAACAGTCACTCTAAATCAGTTTTCCCAGTATGTTCTTTAGAATATTAGTCTCAAAAATACTCTATAAAAGGCTGGGATTGAGAGACACTGTATACTATGAGTTTCAGCATTTATAAATTACTCTTAGATGTTCATGATGCCTGTTAATATATTAAAGGCTCTGAGTAGAAATGAACAAAGACAACTATTTAATTTTGTTTTAACCAAAAGTCTGAAATCATTTGACCATAAAACCCTTTATCTGTATAATATTTATTAACATCGTGAAAAGTAAGTGTCCATAGAACGCTCTGTGGGAAATGCTATCCTAAAATTATTAAGAAAAAATCCATAACAAAGATTTCTGCTCCAGTACTATGGGTCACTAGGACTCTGTGTAACCCTGGCCTGCCCTCCCCAGCTCCACATACACACATTCTTTAAGGCACTCGTGGTCTCAATCAGCAGGCAAAATCCCAAAGGACACCTGTAACCACCCCCAAAAGCAAACAAGTGAGAGCTACTGGCCTCTAATAGTCAGAACATACTGGGCAGTCAGAGCCTGGCTTTGGAGACTTGGAACCAGAGCAGAAATTCATGGGATGTGGGACCAGAGAAATAAGGTACTAGGGTCAGAAAAAGAAGTCAAAAGTGGTAGGAAGCCAGCCTGGATTCATAGACAGTAGGAAGAAACAGGGTTGCAATGGGAATGGAGTCCTACTGCAAAAAGGTTGAGGGAATAATAGATTTTTGGAGTAGCAATAGGAGGAGAAGCTGATTCTCAGACTTCTGTTCTGAACCAAAACTCTCAAGAAAAGCTAATGTAGGCCTTGGATGCAGTTTAGTTTAGTAACAAGCAGAAGCCAGAGCAAAGCCTTTCTAGAGGAAGGCTTCCCCCACATAAGCCCTGCAGGGCTCTACTGATCAAATCTCGTATGATTTCACAAAGATTATAAAAAATAGAAGATAGCAAAGAAGTATGAATTGGACTCAGCAGAAACAACAAATGACAGATTTAGATCCCTAAGAATTGCAGGTATGGAATCATTAGAACAGAGCACAGCTACGAATAAACTGTATACAAAATCAAACAAGATGAATAGAAACAAAACAGCACGAAAGGGCTTCCCTGGTGGCGCAGTGGTTGAGAGTCTGCCTGCCGATGCAGGGGATGCGGGTTCGTGCCCCGGTCTGGGAGGATCCCACATGCCACGGAGTGGCTGGGCCCGGGAGCCATGGCCGCTGAGCCTGTGTGTCCGGAGTCTGTGCTCCGCAATGGGAGAGGCCACAACAGTGAGAGGCCCACGTACCGCAAAAAAAAAAAAAAAAAGCAGGAAAGTGTAAATATGTCAATAATCACAATGAATAGAAACACATCAATAATCATAATAAATTGCTAAATTTGTAAAAAAAAAAAAAAAAACTGGTAGTTTGAAAAAAATAAGCTATACTTTGTTTATAAGACATCTAAAAAGTAAGGATCTAGAAGGTTTAAAGGGATAGAAAAAAGATATATGAGGCAAGTATTAATCAAAAGAAAGTTGATGCTGCTATTTCATTCCAAAAAATAGATTAAGAGTAAAAATCATATTAGTGGAAAAGCTAGTCACAACATAATGATAGGTTTAATGCACCAGGAAAATACACCAATTTTAAACCTGTATGCACCTAATAAAATAGTGTCAAAACATACAAAATTAAAATTACCTGAACTACAGGGAAAATTAGATATAGAATATTTAAACAACAACATTGAATTAACAGACATTTATAAAATTCTGCATCCAGAATTAGAATACATATTATTTTATATGCGCACAGAACATTTACACAATAGTTCAAGTTTTAGGTTACAAAACAATTCTCAAAAGACTTCAAAGAATGGGTATTATACAAACATGTTCTCTAGCTACAACACAATAAAGATTGAAGGTAATAATAAAAATATAAAATAAAAGTTTCCAACTATTTGAGAATTAAAAACAATCTTCTTATAATTTATGAGTCTAAGAGGCATACCAGAAAATTTTAAATATTTAGGATAAAACAATGAAAACAATATATGTCAAAACTTGTAAGATATAATGAAAGTAGAACTTTGAGGAAAATTTATAGCCTTAAGTACTTAAATTAGAAAAGAAAAACATGATTTCAAAAGTAATGAGTTTAGTGTCAAACTTAAGAATTTAGAAAAAGGACTGCAAATAAAGTCAGGGGAACTAGAAGAAAAGAGATTACATAAATGTTCACAGAAATCAATGAAATAGAAAACAAAAACAACAGGAAAGATCAAAGGCAAAAGTTGGTTCTTTAAAAAGACTGAAAAATTGGATAAACTTCTAGTGAGATTAAACAATAATATTATGAAAGAAAAAGAGGACATAACAGATAAACCAGAGATATAAAAAAAAATCAGCAATACATTTAGATAAATTCTTAAAAATATATATAGTTTACCAAAACATAATCAAAAGATATAACTGAATAATCTTACAGTTATTAAAGAAGTCAAAGTAGTAGTTAAAAAGATTTCCATAAAGAGAGTTTACAGGCAAATTCTACCAAACTTTTTTTTTTTTTTTTTTTTTTTTTGCGGTACGCAGGCCTCTCAGGCCCCTCCCGTTGTGGAGCACAGGCTCCAGACACGCAGGCTCAGCGGCCATGGCTCACGGGCCCAGCCGCTCCACGGCATGTGGGATCTTCCCGGACCTGGGCACAAACCCGTGTCTCCTGCATCAGCAGGCGGACTCTCAACCACTGCGCCACCAGGGAAGCCCAAATTCTACCAAACTTTTAAAGAACACATCATTCCTACGATACATAAACTCCTCCAGAACAAAAAGAGGCTATATTCATCAACTCATTCCATGAAACTAGAGTAACTCTCTTACCAAAAACAAAGCACAAGAAAGAAAAATTACAGTCATTTTACAACCAATGACTTGGCAAAGTAGAGACAACGTAATCAGCAAGATTTCTTTCACATTGCTGTTTAAAGAACAAACTTTATACAACCATTCTGGAAAACAATTTAACATAATCTTGTACAGTTGAATATTCCCATTTCCAAGATGGAGCAATTCTACATGCAAAAGAAATTCTTGCCCAGTGTAGCAGGAGACATGTAAATTTATAAGAATATTTATACAGAAATACCTGTTATAGCAGAACAAAAAACCAAAATAGAACAAAACTAGAAACAACCTGAGCATTCACCAAGAGGAAAATGGATAAATACATTTTGGCACACGCACGCGCGCACACACACACACACACACACACACACACACAGTGATATATTACAGAGCAGTGAAAATCAATAAACTACACATACTTGCAATAATATGCAGGAATCTTACTAACATGATGCAGAGCAAGTAAAACAAGACATAGTGTGACAGATGTTTTATAAAGTTCAAAAACAAGCAAAACAAAATAATATATTGTTTGGACTTAGACATATATATGCTAAAATTTTTAATTAAAAATAAAATTTAAATAAGAAAATAAGGAAATGATAAACATAAAACTTGGGATGTACAAGGAAGGAGGAGCACAATGGTAAACAAATGTCTAAGTTATGAATGTGAGGTAACAGTTATCATTATATTATTAAAATAATGGTGAATAATAAGAGGACCACACATGGACCAATGATGATAGTGTTCATGAAAGAAAGATTATGACTAATATAAATCTGTGCAGCTGAGGTCCTTTGAAAAAGAGAGAAACCAACTCACTCCATACCTAGAAAATCATCTCATCTATGTTCAAACTATCTAGAAAGGACCTAATTGATCAATTTGAAGAGGACAGGATACTTTGTCCTGGGTCAAATTAAGCAAAGACACATTGTGCTATTAGTATTAATTCATACCCAAACAAAAATCAGCTCTCTACTGGGAGAAAGTCAGCTAGAACACACCTCTTCAACAGGCAAGAGGATGAGAAAAGAAAAAGATGAAGATTCTGGAGGCCCATTAAAATTAACAAGCACATCCTGAAATAATTATTTTCAAATAAAATTTGATAGCTGTCCACATTCTCTCCAAAAACCTCCGTCATCTCAATGTACTTCAATTCTATGGATTCTGTGAATAAGAAATATTTAACACTGTACAAGAGTGCATTTAACACCTCCTGGTCACCCACTTCTGAAAATCTGCAGGAAAAAAAGAAGCTTTCAAGGCACATAGAAAGAAATTGTGAAAGTTAAAAATTACAAATATAGAGGGTTTCTTGTACTTTTCTGGAAAGGAAAGTCAGTCTTCTTTTTTTTTTTATAGGTGAAAAACTGTCTTTAAATAGTGGAACCATCCCCTCCCAATCAGACTGAAAACTTAAAAATGTGATAATGGGCAACAAATATCTAAAAAGTTACAGACTAATTCATATCACCATCATCAAATGTCAGTGTCTAGAAACTATACAGACTACCCAGGATGCCTATCCTAGGGGCAGACTAGTCAGACTAAGAGGGAATGAGCTATGTTTATTCAGCATTATTGTAAAGTAGCCTGAGGTATGTGTGCTACATACTCCCACTCCTTGGCCTGCCTAGATTGGCTTAGAGAAGCTGTCTGAAATACTACAATGCCTGTTGAAGAGCTACTAATTAACATCACTTAAGCAAGTCTCCTGTGAGCAAATAAGTCAGTCTGGTCTTCTGTATTATTCTACCCCAGTGATGTTGGGGAGAACTTTATCACCAGCACAGAGGGTTTGTGCTAGCAGTAATAATAATCATCAAGGAATACAATAATGAGCGCCTGCTCTGTGGCAAACACTGCACTAAGTTCTCTGTCTCATTTAATACTTACAAAATAAGAACCAGACTTAAGAGAGTTAACATAGCTTGCCCAAGGTCCGTCACAAATAAATAATACAGATTCAAGCCCTGGTCTCTGTGAATTCATCAGTCTGCTGTTTCTAGTATTTATTAATCAGCCAGTAAATCCATGGTTTATATCTCCTCACAATGAAGCCAACTTTGTTCCACTTTGTCATTTTCACCATAAGCATATATTATGCTCTCCAAAGTCAAGGTACTCAATCTGGGCCAGCAGCCTGCACAATAAATCCACGCTATTTGTCACAAGGGAAAAAAAAGATTCACATAAACACCCTTGGCTGAAAAAAATAACTGTTAATAGTTCTAAAAAGAAAACAGTTCATTTTTTAAAATCCATAAAAGATATATTCTAAGTGTGAATAAAAACCATTTGATAACATTCAAATATAAAATTAGGAATAAATGAAGAAGATGCCACTAATTCAACCTCATTACAGTAGAGCCAAAGGTCAGCAAACTACGGCCAAACTAGGGCCAGATGCCTGTTTTTGTAAATAAAGATTTACTGGAACACTCATTTTCATATTGTCTATAGCTGCTTTTGTGCTGTGATGGCAGTTAAATATTTGTGATTGAGACTGTCTAGGTTGCAAAACCAAAAATATTCATCATCTGGCCTTTTACAGAAAAAAATTTTTTGATTCCTGCACTAGACAATCAAAAGAAAGGGTCTGCATAAAAAGTATAATTTATCCACCTATGATAGAGTGGTTAAATACATAACTAACCCCAGTCTTATAACATCGTAAAAATGCTAGGAACTCTGTTTTTACCTTGAAGGTTTTCCTTCTTCAACAAAGAATTAAGTTGACTCATAGAGTTGTAGATGAGAATGGACTCTACAGATGCTCTGTATCGCCCAGAATGCTCAGCGGTGACATTCAGCCCTAGGCTTTGAGTTCCTTGGCCAGTCTCTATCTCTTCCAGGAGTGGAAGCTCATGAGGAAGAAAACGGGAAACTATGCCATGAAGAGTCGGCTCCTTGGAATCTGGATCTAGTAACCAGCACGCCACCTGAATGGGAAAACAATCAGAATATTTTCTTGATTTTTCAAAGATATTTCTGTACCCTTAAATTAAAAGGGGAAAAAAGAAAGCTCATTTCTAATCTCACTCGTTTTCACTTAATACTTATTCAGTGGTCTTCCCAGGAGAGGAGAAGGAAAGGATAATTGTACCAGGATAAGGAAAGGATAATTGGTATAAAAAAATAACTCATTTTTTACCAATAAGAGCAGTGGCCTTCAAAGAAGGAAAATTTATACTTTTCCACTACTGCAATGCTCCTGCTGACCTACTTCAGAAGCAGGCTTGAAAACCAAGTGCCTTTCAGCTAACAAAAGTCATGTCTCTGAAAATGCAGCTGGATTCTTCTCCATTAAGGCTAATTTTGGCTTTCCTACTACTATAATAAAGATGGGCCTATATAGTTTTAGGTTTATTTAATTAAAAAAATTCTTTTATTGTGGTAAAAGTCACATAATATAAAACATACTATTTTAAGCACATTTAATTGTACAGTTGAGTGGCTTATTCAATATTGGAAGAAGTGAGACATAAATATTTCACCATTACAAGTTCATATCCAGTGTTTTAGAATGCCTACAGAATTTCTCTCAAGGATGAGGACCTGTCACCATGACCATCCAACTAGTGATTTGACTGCTATTGTTAGCTTCCCTATGAGACTAGAAGACCTGTATTTTCTAATACTTGATTCTAGCAGAGCAAAATTGGATTTAGAATAAGGAAATCTAAGCCTTGTTCATAATTTTAATAATTACTAAATGACTCGGTTACTTCTTTTATAGGTCTAGAGGTGGGGAGGGGCGATCTTGTAAATTATAATAAGAAATATAAATTGGGTCTTCCCAACAGAGATAAAGGTCTTTAATTATGCTAATGCAGTGACTTGGAGTACCCCTAGGTCACCTAGGAATGGCGGCTGGTTGCCACCAGTAATCAACCCTGTTATAGGAGGGCTCGAACTTTCAGTTCCACCCCCTCAAACTCCTGGGAAGGGGAAGGGGCCAGAGGATAATTGATCACCAATGGCCAATGGTTTGATCAATTATGCCTATGTAATGAAGCCTCCATAAAAACCCAAAAGGACAGGGTTCCGAGAGTTTCTGGGTTGGTAACCACATGAAGATGCAGGGAGAGTGGCAAGCCTAGAAAGAACAGAAGCTCCATGCCTCTTCTTACAAACTTCACCCTATGTAACTCTTCATCTGGCTGTTGACTTGTATCCTTTAATATCCTTTGTAATAAGCCAGTAATCTAGTGAGTAAACTGGTTTCCTGAGTTCTGTTAGCTGCTCTAGTAAATTAATCAAACTCAAGGAGGGGGTTGTGGGAATCTGATTGATTTATAGTTGGTTGACCAGAAGCACAGGTAAGAAGCTGGGCTTGCATCTGGTGTCTGAAGTTGGGGGCTTGTGGGACTGAGCCCTTAACCTATGGGATTTGATGCTCATTCCAGGTAGATAGTAACAGAATTGAGCTGAATTGTAGGACACCCAGCTGGTACCCAGAGAACTGGTGGAGATACAGCAAAACCCCCTCCCCCCCACCATTAGAAATTGGTGATCAGAACCCTTTTAGGGGTGTTGAATAAGATAGTCTGATGTAAAAGTTGGCAAATGTCTCTTATAAAAGTGAAATTTTATAAATTAATAGCTTCTCTTCTTACACCAAAAATGTTATGATTAATAAAACCAAGTATGGAATATTTCAAACAGTTTATGCCAAAGGTGCTGTATAAATCTGGGATACTACTATAGTTTTAATAAGCTCACATTACCCATATTCTCATTTTGGGCTCTGGAACATCAAAATTAGGTGATAACCTTTTATATCCAGTAAAGGTCAGTTTAGAAACTATATGAAATTTATCACATATAAACCAAGGCTGGTTTGAAGTATAGGAAAGAATAGTATCATTAGTTTACCTGATACCGCCTTCAAAAATCTTTGCCAAAAAAGCTAAAGGAACTAAAATATCACCCTATTATCATTGGTTATATTGATAATAACAACCAATTAGTATCATATCTCAACTCAAAATTAATATTCCACACACCTCATGTATCCAGTCTCAACAGGAGAGAAAAAATGATATCCATTTTCAGGGCTATGATCCTGTAAATAAATGTCTTCTGAAAGTGCATTATACTGTTAAGTGTATATTAAAACAGCATAAGTTACTCTTTCCTTAATAACTCAGAGTCATCATTATGAAGAGTGTATCATGGTTTGCTATTATATGGAAAAGTTCTCAGGGGCTAGTAAAGTCATTTGTCCCTATGCTAATGGCCTCTAACTACTATGCTTTGTGCTTTTGCTATTTTCTGCCTCTATCCTCATGGATATTTGAAACACCCTGCTATCATATATCTAAATCTGACAGTTCTCCTTTCATTTCTAATTTACTATGAGACAGAAAATTTAGAACTTATGACCAAAATGAAAATTGGTTAAGTCTCTGAAGAAAGATGTGAACTTTAGTGCTTGGAATGTGTGACATCTCTGTTTTTATCTACACAGAGGCATTTGGTGCATAATAATCTGTTCTGGGTGGATGAAGTTATTGGACAAAGGAGTGACTACTCTAAAATACTTAAGCTGTGTTGTTGAAACTAAATAAATACCAAGTCATTTAAGAATTAACCCTAAACATTAAAATTAAATATTTTTTGAAGTATGTAAAATTTTTTTAGATAAGACAGGGAACCTTAGGATCTTCATAACTTTGTTCCAGGGAGATGCCACAAGACAGAAGAAGAATTTTATAGCTCTGGATGAAGTCATAGATGATAACAGAACGTTCTTTATCTGATTCCTTTTGAAAGCAAGATTGAAGGTGCCGCATTCTGTCTTTCACAGTCAGGCTTGGATCCAGAGAAGGTGGGGCCAAACTGGCACTAATTTCTTAAAAAAAAAAATAAAAAAGTCTTAAGGCAAAAAGTACATGCATTCATTTGAAGCAGCAATCTTTAGTGCAAAGACTGAAAAAGACTCAAAAGCCTCAGTTTAGTTCAGCAAGACCTTATCCAGGTCATGTTGGCTATATAGATGAAATGCTCTGTAATCTAAAAATTAAGGGTTGGGCTAGGTGATTTATAATGCTCTATTTAATCAGGTGGGAGAAAATTCTAAACATTAAGATTCCTAAAAATAAATTTACACTTCTCAGAATTAGGAATTAAAGAGAGAAAAGTTATTTTGAAATGAATTTTAAAGGAACTCATTTCAGAGGGAATTTTAGTATGAATGTATAAAATTACATCTAAAATAAAAGAAGTTCAAGTAATTACTTATCCTAAGATGTTTTCCTACGAAACAACTGAAAATATTTCATGCTTACTCAGAACAGACATTATACGGCATCTTTTAAAATGTTTCCTTATTAATTTTGCTTCTGTCTAAAACCAAACAATCAACTAGGTATCCAACAACCATAATCAGATCACAATTTATACCTAGGTCCTATCCTTTTAATTCCAAGACTTCTCCAAAGGCTGTGTGATTCAACTACTGTAGATGTCTAGCTCATCACTGTCTCTAAATGAGTTCCAGATACAGTTGATAGGAGGAAAAAAGCCTGGAAAGGAACTGCCATGATCCAGTCTTCAGAAGAAATCCTCAAGGTGGCCAGTGAGTCCTTAAGGATCCACTACCCCGAAGAAGAAAACACAGTATTAACAGCCACATGTGGCAAGCAGAAGAGAGTAAGGGGGGTGGCTTCTTAAAATGTCGTTCTAGTTAATATATGAAATAATGTATACAATAGCCACTATTTTTTTAAGGATTTTTCTTTAATCCTAAAAAATAAATTCTAGGTAAATATCAGGAAACTATTCTCAACAAACAAGTCACTATCCTCATAGAGGTTACATTAAAATTATATGGTAACTTAACCAAATAGTGATTACTTACCAGAATGCTTTTGTTCCTTCTGCAATGAAAAATAGTAAGCATCTCTTCCACCCCAGCATACTGCCAGTCCAACCACCAGGATGCCATCACAACCTTTAACAGGAATTCCACCATCTCCAATAGGGCTTTCCTGAGAGGAACTAACTATGTAAAACCAAAGTGAAATAGTTAAAAATCTCTAAAAATGAAACCACTAAATTGAATACTAAAAAAAAAATGATATAATAAAAAATTATTTGATAAGCAAATTTTTCAGATCCCTACTCTATGCATTATGTGGATAGTCATTTTTAGGTGTAAGATCTTTCTAGGCTTCCCATCATTTAAGATAACTGTCACTATGAAAAATCTACCAAAGATTTCTTAAAAGAGATCTGTAATAATGACTAAGATAGCTTAAAATTAACTTTTTAAAGTTTTCCAAAAGCTGCATTTTGAATTTCTATAACTCAAAAATAAAGACCACTTGCACACTACAAAAATTTTGTAGCAAATTTAGCAATTCTTAACACTTAGAAACTCCAGAAAAATCAAGTCTTACTTCTTACTGAAGAATTAGGTATGATTTTGTATTTGAGTCAATATTTTTCCTAAAATAATACACCTTTCAATTTCCCAAAGACATAGGTCAAAAACTAATCCATCTTATTTACAATCATATCCCCAATACCTGGAAAATAACTGTCACATATTTGTTAAATTTAAGTGAATGTTTTTATACTCTAACCTCTAGCACAGAAAATGTACTCAATTTTATGTTTGTTGAATGAAAAATGGAAAGAGCTAGTCAACAATGAAAGTACATAAAACTTGTCATTAACACATATGCTTCCTGAATTGAAGATCAAACAAATACTCAGAACTTTATGAACAAACTCATTCATAAATATAGAGATTTAAGAAATTTGATCAAATCTTTGATTTCCACAACAGGTTGTCAAGCTGATTACAGCTATCCCCCATAATAGTGAATCATTACTTCCATGAAATAAGACAGGAATACATGGCATTATTTAACCAAAAGTTTCAACTCTCTGAAAACCTGAAAGAGTTCTATGAGGCTTTCATGACTATCAGTAGAGGTACAAGCTCTACTTGAGGTAAGTCTTGGAAAACATAGCTAGTATACACTGTGAAAAATATAGTGCCTATTTGCTATGTACTTCTGTTACTACATAAGTGAATACGGATATTTCAATTTAAGAGAAAATAATTCATGAGCAATGATGATTAATAAAAACCATCAAGTCTGCCATTGGCAACAACATGGATGGACCTAAGTGAAATAAGTCAGACAGAAAGACAAATACAGTATAGTATCATTTATATGTGGAACCTAAGAATTAAAGACGAATGAATATAACAAAAGATAAACAGACACAGATATAGAGAACGAACCAGTGGTTACCAGTGGGGAGAGGAGGGGGGAGGGGAAAGATATTGGTAGGGGATTAAGAGGTACAACCTACTATGTATAAAATAAATCAGCTACAAGAATATATTGTACAGCAAAGGGAAATATAGCCATTATTTTACAATAACATTACATAGAGTATAATCTACAAAAATACTGAATCACTATGTTGTATACCTGAAACCATTATTTTACAATAACATTACATGGAATATAATCTATAAAAATACTGAATCACTATGTTGTATACCTGAAACTAATTTAATATTGTAAATCAGCTATACTTTAATTAATTAATTAAATTCAAACCATGTCACACCATTAAGGTACCATAAAAAGTCTGATCCATTTTCAAAATATACATCTTAAATTTTACAAAATTATATTCTAACTAATATACATATTATATAATATATGCATATTATGATTATATATATATAATAGATGTATATATATATATGATTTTTTTCTTAGAGAAATGCTGTGTTTAATGGTAAGCTTGGCACACTCTAACACCAGGCATGACCAGGAGCTAAAGCAGCAGGGATGTACAGGAAAACTCCAGAGACTCACAAAGTAAAAAGGATGAGGAAGATAACCAAACAGAAGGGCCCTATGGCCTCAGACAAGGCAGAGCCCAGAATGGCATAGAAGAAAGAGGTGTTGTTTGAGAGACAGATTCCTGGCACACCCAAGCATCAATCTGTCAAACACTGTTCTAATGCTGGCCCCTGAACCAGCCATACCAACTGTGGTGTCCCCACCAGCAATAAGCTTGGCTGCTCGGTCAATGTCCTGGGAGACAACACTGGTATGGAACTCCTGTGGGGAGCTGCTATAGAAAGGCTGTTTAGATGGGATTTCTGGCCTGCTTGGAAGGAGGCAGACACAGGCCTGATTAGACCCCAGGCACAACCCTGGATCAGAGCCAGAGGAACGAACAGTGTCCTAGGGGTCTGCACGTTTTCAGTCTACCAGCTTGAGCTCTTGGCCTCACTGCTCAGCTCTCCTACCCATGTGTCCAGAGGTCTCCCATCTCTTATACCAGAGGGTAACTATTTTTAATCTAGTTGTGCTGAACAATAAGGCTGTTCCACATGTAAACCCACATAGGAGAAACTTATTAAACTTTGAACACATTTATTACATTTAATATCCAATACTGAAAAGTCTCAGTCCCATCTCAGTCCACTATTTTACAAACAAATGTAAAAGATTTTAAAAGAAATCTTACCTTGCTTAAACCTACCACCAATAGTAGCACTTTTAGAAGATGTCAAATTACTGATCTTTTCACAAGCCAATGAGATGGAAAATCGAGTTTTGTTTTTCCACTCCTTCATGAATGTTTGAAAGAGAGTTTGGTCGCTTGCTACGTCAATTATGGCCAAACTTTCTGGACTGCATGAGGCTAGAGTTAACTGCAATTCATCCTGTGATAACTGTGGTGAAAAATTTGTGTCTCTAATAGGACTGTCATCTTTGAAACCATTTCTAGTCTCTGGACTTAAATCACAGTTTTTATTATCTGAAGGTGAGCCAAATGAATAACTTTCACCAAGTTGTAAACCACTACTAATTTTTTTAAGTTTTACAGAAGATGTTCCAAGAAAACCTGGAAATGACAACTTAGAAGCAGATGGTATAGGAGGAATGAGTCCATTATCCTCAACTATACAGTTTTCTTTACAAGGCAAGAGGGAGGAGGTTTCACCATGAATGACATTGTTCTCTAGTGCGTCAATATTGCCTTTTACCACAATATTAGGGGAAAATGGAATTCCTTGCACTTGATTTGTCTCCAAATTTGAAATCATTTCTTGTTTGTCATTTACCTCTGTATTTTTTCCTCTCAAACTGAGCAAGTCTGTAATGGTTAATTTTAGCTTTTCATTTTCTAGAGGACTGGACACATTATCTAAAATCCTTTGCAGTCCTGAACTTAAATCAAATGATACCCCTGACCATATGAATGAATTATCTTGCCTTGCCCCAGTTAATTTGGATTTTTGAGACCTTTTATCTTTATCTCCTCCAATTACTTCTCTCTGGGAATAATCATTACCCACATTCACTGGATCACTCAGTTCTAATACTCTAAGAGATCCTGCAGTATTATGTTTCTCTTGGGCAGGAAATACGTCTACATTGTCCAAAGCTTCAACCATCTGAGCAGAATCCATTTCTGAAAATACAGTAGACTCATCACTGAAACAAGACAATGGCTGCTGATTATCTTGATTCTCATTCACATCTGATTTTTTGATTGGGCCCTCTGGTTGTAGACACAGAGAATCACCAAAATGGACTGAAGTTATTTCAGAACGAAGGCGTTCTTTTGCTTGTACATCAGGTGGTTGTGCTTCTATGAGGTACTCTTCACTGAAACTGTCAAACAGTAAACTACCACTCAAATTCAAACTTGTTTCAGGAACTGGCAGACATTCTACTTCTATATCAGTAGGAGTTCTCATTTTAGGAACCAGAGGTATAACTGGTTTCATAGCTTCTTGTGTTTGATAACCTTGAAGAAAACTATTTAATTGGGAGTCAGTAACAGAAAGTTCATTGCCTTTAAAACATGGGTCATTTTCCCCTATTAATATTGGAGAATAAAAAATTGGGCTTTCTGGAATCAGGTTATCAACCCCATGTGAATCAGTGCTTTGTTTCATAGCATCTACAGTCTTAAGTTTCAAATGATTTGTCATTCCTGGTGAATGCTGTTCACCTGGAAAAGTAATGTGAATCTCTTTCTGAAAGGAGCTCACTGAGCTCTGTTTGTCTAGGCTCTTCTGCATCATCCCTGTTGCCAGGCTGGTATCCTTTGCTCCTTCTTGCTTGGCATTTTCAGTTGCTTTCTGTTGAATTATTTTCTCTGACTGAGTATCCAGGTAGAAACTATCTTCAAAATCACAGAGATCTAAACCTAAGTCAGAAACATGATTATTTTTAGTTCTGTCTGCTGCATAAGCATCTGTTTTTACTTGTACACTAAGGGTATTTAGAATATTCTCACGCTGGCCTCCTGATTTACCAAATGCTCCACTTAGTAGATGTACTCCACTGGGTATCTCAGTGCTGCTTATGTTATGTCCTGATACCTGAAGATTACTTGATTTATTTTCCTCAGCATTAAACTTTGTACTTTCACATTTCATAACAACATTTGAGTCCCTATTCATATAACTGCTGTCTGTCTCATAGGGCATTTGTCTTGCTATTGGTTTTTTCAGTTTGGTGTAAGTATTTGTCTGTTTATCAAACTGCTTTTCCAGGCACTGGTTAATTGGATGGGTGTCATGGTGTTTCACATTAACATGCTGGTTTTTTGAATCATTTTCTATCAGTGCTTCATTTTTTTTTTCTGATTCAACAGCTAATCCTCTTCCATTTTCACTAACCACACTAGTGGCTTGATGAGTCACATTTTTATTCTGGGATCCTGTGATAAAATATTCCACAAGAATATCATTAGATATTTTATTGTTCCTTGAACAACTTTGTTCTGTTTGTGATGGGAATGATACTTTGCTATATCTTCCCTCAGCACAGAAAGATATGTTTTTAGCAAATGGCTCTGGACTTCTAAATTCCATATTCTTCTCATCTGAAGTAAATGACTCTTCACAATGAATAGGATTAGACAGAGTCTGTTCTTGTAAATTGATTCTACACATCCTAGTCTCTTTCACAGGGCTACTGTCTCTAGATAGTTTTAGATGCTTACGATGTTTCCAAGATTGAGAGGTTGTACTCATCTCTTCTGAACTGAAATTCAAAGCTTCTTTTTTTGTTTTCTCAGATGAGAGAGTCTGAACAACTTTCGTAGTGCTTGCTTTCCCCTCATTCAGAGAGGTTCCTAGCTTTTCTTTATTTATACTCAAAGAAGCCTGTTTTCTTGCTCTGGAAATGGAATGCACCTGACGTTCTTGGTGCCCATCCTGAAATTTATAATAAAAGGAATCTGTATGCTCTCTACTTTTATCTAAATCTTGCACTGTATTTGGTAAATGAGTAACAGAAGAATCACTAAATATTGTGTTACTTTTTTTCTTTGATGTTAATCTTTTATAAGAACTCTTAGTTTGGGGTATAAATTTGTGTTCTTTTACTTCTGATTCACTGCAGGTCAATGAGTGTGTATCAGAATTTAAAAGGGAATATGGACTCCACTGCACTCCCATTTCAACTAAGTCCTGCTGCAGAATCATTCTGGCTTCTTCTACTATAAGAATTGCTGCTTCCCTTTCAGTTAAATCTTTTCTGCCAGTCACCCAAATAGTTCGCATATTCCGACGCTCTTCCACTGCTTCCTCTTCCTCATCCACTGCCTTTCGGGTACTATACAAGAGGTAGGAAAAGAAATAAATTAATGCATTGATTCATTCATTAATACAAGTATTTATTAAGCATCAATCTGAGCTTTCCTAGGAACTGAAGAAATAGCACTGAACAAGAGGGAAATGTATTTACTCTCATAGAGCTTACATTATAGTTGGGGAAATCAGAAAGTAAACAAATGTTAAAATGCATTCTGTGTCAACTGGTGATAGATAAGAGCTGTGTAAAAAATTAAAGCACCATTGTGACCACCTAGAGGGGTGGGATAGGGAGGATGGGAGGGAGACGCAAGAGGGAGGAGATATGGGGATATATGTATATGTATAGCTGATTCACTTTGTTATAGAGCAGAAACTAACATACCATTGTAAAGCAATTATACTCCAATAAAGATGTTAAAAAAAAAAAAAAAAGAAGCACCAGAAAGGGATAGGTGGTTCTGCAATTTTTAAATAGCATCATTAGGGAAGGCCTCACTAAGACAGTCTTTAAATGGAAACCTGGAGTTTATTGACTGACAGAATTTGAAAGACAGTTCAGAGTAACTACAAGAGATTCAAAATGAAGAGAGAAAGTTCAGAATTGAGAGATCCAGAGAAAGAGAACGCCATATTTTTCATACAAATTCTGCCCAAATATCTGGCTGACCTCAAAACTATGCAAGTGTGGAGAGACTCCAAGCAGCTAGGTGAAAATCTAAACAACTGAAGAGGTTTGCGCTATTGCCTATGACAGGAAAAGTTTGAGCTTAGCCAAGCTGACTGATAAAATATCAGTGCTCTTCATAGTAAAATAATAGATTCTACACCCTAAAAGGTGAAACATACGTAAGTGAAGTACCATGAAGAGAAGATAAACAGGATGAGGCATAAAAATTATGGAAGCTGGGAAACTTCTGTTTCCAACCAAGATAAAATAACAGGGACCAATTTAGCCTCTCACCCAAAACAACTAAAAACTGAGGCTAGGTCATAAAAGACATTGCAGTTTCCATTTTGCTCTCTTTTGGGTCACTCACTCTGGGGGAAGCCAACCATCATGGCATAAGGGTCTCAAGCAGCTCTATGGAGAAGTTCATGTAGAGAAATGAACACCAACCTGCCAGCATGTGTGTGAGGCATCTTAAAAGCAGATCTAAGTCAGCCCTTCAGATGACTACAGTTCTGGCCAACAACTTAACTACAACCTCCTGAGGAGCTCAAACCAGAACTACGAGGAAAGGTACTCCCAAATTCATGACTTGCAGAAACTTTGAGTTAATATATATTTACTAGTTGCTTTTAAGACACTAAGTTCTTAAATAATTTCTTCCATAGAAAGAGTTAACTAAAATGCCTAGTAAAACTATCGAACTTCTAAGATATAGAAAATAAATCTCAGGACTTCCTTGGTGGCACAGTGGTTAAGAATCTGCCTGCCAGTGCAGGGGACACGGGTTCAAGCCCTGGTCCGGGAAGTTCCCACATGCCATGGAGCAACTAAGCCCGTGCACCACAACTACTGAGCCTATGCTCTAGAGCCCACGAGCCACAACTACTGAAGCCCACACGCCCTAGAGCCTGTGCTCCGCAACAAGAGAAGCCACTGCAATGAGAAGCCTGTGCACGCCAATGAAGAGTAGCCCCTGCTCACAACTAGAGAAAGCCCACACACAGCCACAAAGACCCAACGCAGCCAAAAATAAATAAATAAACAAATAAATGCTAAAAAAAAAAAAAAAAAAAAAAAAAAAGAAAAGAACTCTCAAGGCCTACACATTTGGAAGGACAAAAGAATCACACTCCCATAAGAATTCTCGAAAACAGCATACAAAGCAAAGAAACAACATTTTCAAAAAACTCAATAAAAGAAAGTATAGACCAAGGATTTCTATCCAGCCAAGGTGTGCTTCAAATATTAAGGTTATGGAAAAACTGTCTGAAACATACAAGAACTTGAAGAATTCTATATTATATAAGCCCTCCTCAAGGAACCTAAAGCTACTAGAGGATAAGTTTCATCCACTCAAGACAGGAAGGAATATTTCAGCAATAAGAACAATGGTAAGAATCTGAATAACTAAAAATGTAGATTATATTAGTCTTCCATCCCTACCCCCCACAAGGGTGGAGGCAAATGTGGAAAATTAATGTACGCAAGTTTTATATTGAGATAAAGTAGAAATAATGCACTTTGAAAAAGGGAGAGGGAGAAAGAAAGTTAAAGTAAGCTCAATGTCAGTGACTATTGTTCGGCAATAGGTAGGAATTACAGGATACAATTAAAATCTTGACAAACCAGATAATAAAAAGTACAAAAGCACCCATTAAAACAAAAATATACACCTTTCTAAATTTAAAAATAAAATACCAAAGAATACACTTGGGTGGAGAAAGAAACAGCAAAAATCACATAATACACATAATTATAAAATAATTTGAGAGAATTGAAACCAAACATGTTATTCATATTGATAAATGTGAATGGGATTAAATCATCTATTAAAAAGATCTTCAATTTGTTTCAGAAAGCAAAACACAACTACAACTCAATGTGGTACAAAAAAGCATATCTAAAACAAAGTAATTCAAAAAGGCTAAAAATAAAGGGATGGGCAAAGGAATTCCCAGGCAAAGGGAAACAAGAAGAAAGCAGTGAGGGATATTCCAAGAAGGGTATAATTTAATGCTCAAAACCAAAAGTACAACGAAGATAACTATCAATCAGTCATATTTACTATGAACATTTACACTCTAAATAACAAGCAACCACATTTGTGAAGCAAACACTATAAGAGATAAAAGGAGACAGAGAGAAGTGTACTAACAATTAGTAGACTTTAATAAACCATTCTTATTAAAAGACAGATGAAGTACTGGCAGGGGGGGAATAAATAGAAATGAATAAGACTTAATTAACATAATCAAAAAGATAGATTTTGTGAAAATACCTCAAACATTTTATTTTTATAATAGAGAACACAACTATCTAGTTTGTATTGATCATATATTAGGAAACAAAGAAATTGTCAGTGAATTCCATAAAGTAGAAATGTTATAAACAACATGCTTAGATTGCAATGCAATAAAACTAAAAATTATTAACGACAACAACAAAAAAGAACTTCTACCCAGGCAAAAAAGGGAAAACATGCAAATTCCATAATTCCTAAAAAAATATAATGAAAGCCCTAAATATCAGAATCTATGGTTACATTTAAAATAAGAGACCACAGGAAAATTCACAGCACTAAATTCATAGTATTAAAATAAAAACACACAGTATTTTATCAATAAAAATATGAATGTCAACAAATTAAACTCCTAGTTCAACAAAAAGAACTAGAAAAAGTATGACAAAGTAAAACAAAAGAAAGCAGTAGGAAGTAGTAATAAAATTCAAAAAATAGGATTTAATGAGGTAGATTTTTTTTAATAGACCTAACTAGTAAAACAAAATACTTGATTTTTAAAAATTTACAAAATAGACCACTAGTTAATCTGATCAAGAAGAAAACAGAAAGTATAAATTTACAAAATAATAAATCAAAAAAGAGGCAAAGCCAATGAAATAGAAGAAATATTTAAAATTCCTAACAGACTAATTTACAGATCGCTATGAAAATATATTTGAAAATCCAGATGAAATAGATAATTTCGTTGGGAAAGAAAGGTTACCAAAATTGACCCCACTAGACATAGAAAGCTTAAAGAGATTAAGTTCTGAAAAAATAAAATAGAGAAGGTGATCAGAGAATTAACCCCATAAAAAGGCACCATCCAAGACTGTTTCATAGGGTAATCATATCAAACCTTTAACCAGTCCCAAAGTACTGAAAATAAGGGAAAATCTTCCTTTTTGTGTTTCATGAAGAAAGTCTGATATCAAAACTTGAGTAAAGATAGTGCAAAACACACATATGAACATACATACAAAAACTGTAGACTAATATTATTTATGGATAACAATGCAAAAGTATACTATATTAAATATTAGCAGATAGAATCCAACATCATGTAAAAAAAATAACACGACCAAGTGAAATTTATTCTGGAACATAAAACTGATTCAATAGTAGGAAATCTATTAATATAACATGCTAAGAGATGTAAACGGGAAGAAACCTATGACTATCTCCATAGATACTGAAAAAGCCTTTAACAAAATTTAATACCCATTCCTGATAAAAAATATACGAGAAAATTGCAATTAATGGACATTTTCTTAAAATGATTACACACACACACACACACACACACCATAGTCCTGAAGTCAGTATCTTACTAGGGTAGCAGAGGCATGTCCACTAGGATCACAAACAAAGCAAAAATGTCCACTATCTCTATTACTACTGTCTACTACCACTACCTATTAGAGCTATTAGCTAATTCAATTAGACCAAAGAAATCAGTTAGATGCACAAGAATTGTTAGGGAAAAAGTAAAATAACTCTATCTGCAAATGATATGACAATATACCTGGAAAATCCTTAAGAATCAATGATAAAAGTAATTTAAACAACAAAAGTATTCAGAAAATAGCACGATAAAAAAATATGAAACTCAATGGCCTTTACATATTCAAATAATAACCATGTAGAAGACATAGAAGTGAGCCACTAATTAAAAACAGGATAATACTTAAATAGAATAAATTTAACAAGAAATGTACAAAATTTGTATGAGGAAAACTAAAACTCCTGAAAACCTGTATGAGGAAAATATTTTAAAACTTCTGAAAAAATCAAAAAGACGAGATCCAATGCAAAGATATTACCTATCCTTGGGTAGGTTCACTCAACATTACAAAGATTTCAGTTCTATTAAATTTCAATCGAATTCTAATACAATATCAAAAAGCACTTTAAGTTTCATATGGGCAAACATGCAAGAATAGCCAAGAAAATACTGAAAAACCGTAAGGTAGAATTTACCCTACCAGACATTAAAACACATTATAAAGCCCTTATAATTAAAAGCATGGTACTGGCTCATTAATTGACAGAAAGAATAGCAAATAGAATAGAAAGTCCAGAAATAGACTTAATTACATATGGATATTTAATATATGATGGTGGCATCTCAAATCACTGGGACAAAGATAAACTTTTTTATAAATGGGAACCATTGAGAAATAAAATTGGATCTAGACTTAACACCATACACAAAATTAAATTCTAAATGCATCAGGAATCCAAATGCAAACTTACAAATACTAGAAGAAAACGTGTGAATTCGTCTTTAATCTCAGTATATGAAAAACCTTTCTAACTATGACAATTTAGAAGCAAAAAAAAAATTGCTAAAAAATAAATGAAAAGAAAAATAAAAATTCTGCATGGTGAAAACAATGCAATAAAGTCAAAAGACAATTGATAAGTTTTGAGAAAAATATATGAAATATACATGTGAAACAAATGGCTAAGAACCCTAATCAGTTTTAAAAAGAAAAGATTCTAAGACTCTTTAAAAAGGAGAGGGTAGGGGCTTCCCTGGTGGCGCAGAGGTTGCGCGTCCGCCTGCCGATGCAGGGGAACCGGGTTCGCGCCCCGGTCTGGGAGGATCCCACATGCCGCGGAGCGGCTGGGCCCGTGAGCCATGGCCGCTGAGCCTGCGCGTCCGGAGCCTGTGCTCCGCAATGGGAGAGGCCGCAGCAGAGGGAGGCCCGCATACCACAAAAAAAAAAAAAAAAAAAAAGGAGAGGGTAAAAACCAAAACCTAGTAGAAACATAAGGAAAAGACATAACCAGATAATTCACAAAGATATATTTCTTTAAATAATCCTGAAAATAAGAAAAAATATTCACCATCACGCACATTTAGAGAAATGCACATTAAAACCATACTGAGATACAACTTCTCATCTATCCGACTAGTAAAAATGAAAACCTTTCTGTCAAAGAGAAAAACCAGAGGCTCCGAATGGCATCACTTGTGCTTAAAGCCCATGATACCAAGCCTAGATTTAATATATAACCTAAATACAATTTAAACCTTCATCAGAAGTGTAATCTTTTTTTTTTTGAAATATAGTTGATCTACAATAAGAGCTGTAATTTTTTTTTTTTTGGTTTAAAGACAAGCTTGTAAGGATTGGCTATTCCAAAGTTCTAAGGAATATAGCTAACTCAAATGCTTTTCAAGATAAGGTTATCCAACATAATCTTTAGGAAGTAAAAGCTAGTTTAAGTTTGTCGCTTTAATTAAAACAGACATGTCTTAATCGTTGTCAGCATTAATTATAATATTTTTATTCTACCTAAGCTAACAAATTTGTCAGCAAGAAAAATAACTTGGTATGATGAAATTTTCATTAGTAACCTAAATATAATTGTTTAGAGCAAGTAAATTAAATAAATAAAAGTAGAATAAAAAGATTTTCTAGGTGAACTTTTGAAATAAGTTTTCCAAATCTTTAACCTGAAACCCTAAAGTTTTGCTAAGCTTAGGTTAAGTAATGGAAATTTATTGAACATTTAGATCATTCCAAATAAGATAAAATAGGTGAAAGATTAATTACTGAACATAGCTTTATCTACTTTTGGCTATCGTTGAAAAACTAAAGATAAAATTTGGGATTATTAGTAAGCATGTTTGGTGCTGCCAACTATTGGCACTTGCCATCTACCTCTACAAGGATTAAATCATGAGCTGCTGCAGCTGCTGACCTTCAACACCCGCTGAAAGGAGTTCAGGGTGAGGCACTTCGTGCTCTGGGAAAAACTGGCAGAACAGGTCTTCAGATAGATATTTTCAGGAGATTTTATGAGCCCAATTCTTACATTCCTCATATCTAGAAAAGCACTAAAATCATTAACAGTGACACCTGCTCCGTGACTAGCAGCAAGCCTCTGCCAAAATGTGTGCTTGGCTGCTCGTACCCCCCGTCACTAAAGTCATGTAACACTGACCTTCCCTGCTACCTCTTTGGAGCGGCTTCTCAGAGCTACCTGAAATGCTGTCTCCTGGGCTATAGTTCTCATTTTGCCCCCAATAAAACTTAACTCACAACTCTCACATTGTGCTTTTTTTTTTTTTTCAGTCAACAGTGCCATGCTAAGAAAGTTTCTATGAGAAAGTTATAAAGAGAAGTTATAAAGAGTACTTATAATTTCGCCAAGCTTCGGAATGCTAGTGTAAGAGTCCACAACTGTTTAGTTCCTAAATTTTAGCCAGAAATTAAGGTTTCCGAAAGATTAAAAATTCTAATATATGTAATTAAAGCTACAAGAAACAACAAATGAAACATCTCCACATGCAAGGAAAGCAGGATGTGTTTTTGGCTAGAAAAGGCATGAGGGACTTCCCTGTGCCACAGTGGTTAAGAATCTGCCTGCCAATGCAGGGGACACAGGTTCGAGCCCTGGTCCAGGAAGATCCCACATGCCACGGAGCAACTAAACCCATGTGCCACAACTACTGAGCCTGTGCTCAAGAGCCCACGAGCCACAACTACTGAAGCCTGCAGGCCTAGAGCCCATGCTCCGCAACAAGCGAAGCCACCGCAATGAGAAGCCTGCACACCGCAACGAAGAGTAGCCCCCGCTCACCGCAACTAGAGAAAGCCCGCATGCAGCAACGAAGACCCAACACAGCCAAAAAAAAAATTAATTAATTTAAAAAAAAAAACGAAGAAAAGGAAAGGCATGAGGAATGAAGATGCATTTTGTTGAGGGAAATGAGAGTAATTTTGTCTGAACTAGAGCTTCTGGTTATAAAGGGTAAACTAAAGGCATACAAAAATCTTTTCTCTCTTCACTAAAGAGAGAAAAGATTTTACCTTGTGTAATCAAGCTGGCTAAAACTGAATTATTATAAGCATTTTAAAAATTAAGTTTTAATATCAATAGTGTACTTATATAAAACTAGAACTTAATTTTCCTTCATCTGCTAAATAGACAATCGAGTATTATTTCATATGGACCTGTGATCCTAATTTAGGCAAGTGTCCAAACCATTTGATATCTTTGACAAACTTCCCCAAATCAAATTCTGAATGAAGTCTTTTGACCATAAACTAACTTTGAAATTTTTCAGAGGCCCCTGGAACATTTCAAAAGATGTTATGCTTATTTGATATGTTAAATTACATGGGAAGCATTACCAAACAAGAAGTAACATTAAGCCTTCTTTATGTTGTACTTGATTAGGTGTATAAGTGTTCTAGAAATTGTGTGAAATTCCTAGAAACTTGATATATACTGGTATAATCCTAACTTATAATTCTAGTCATTATCTTTTTTTTTTTTTCTTTTGTGGTATGCGGGCCTCCCTCTGTTGTGGCCTCTCCCGTCGCGGAGCACAGGCTCCGGACGCGCAGGCTCAGCGGCCATGGCTCACGGGCCCAGCCGCTCCGCGGCATGTGGGATCCTCCCAGACCGGGTCGCGAACCCGGTTCCCCTGCATCGGCAGGCGGACGCGCAACCACTGCGCCACCAGGGAAGCCCTCTAGTCATTATCTTAAAATGGTGTATGACATCCTCTGGAACCCAATCAGAAATGTGTAACAAGTAAACAATCCTTTTACTGCTATTCACTTACTTTCTGAAATTACTCAACAAAATTGAGGCTCACACTAAAAATATTGAACCTGAGTAACAGGGAAATGACCTAGCTGACTTTCATGTAAAGGCAACAGAATCTATATAAAGATTGTGGCAAGTGTTGATGAGATTCATTCCACTTCTCCAAAAATGACCCGCTTACTGCCAGACCTGATGTCCTTATAACAGACGACAGTCTGCTCCTGAATCAGAGACACTAAGATGGGTAAACAATGGCTGTAAATTAAACAAACAGTTGGAGCTGTGGGAAAACCAAGATGGCCTCATGGTTCTTCCTGGCTCCCTGACAAATCTCATTTTTCTGTTTTCCCATTCCTTCACCCACCACAGTATATGTAAGAACAACTATTTGTGTCCCTAAAGGCCTCAGGCTTCCTCTCTCTGGACCCTTGAAAAACTGTATTCAAGCAGAAAAAGTATTAATTACATAGGACTACATGACCTGAGGAGGATACGCTTATGTTTTTGTTTTTCCAGATTTAAGGAGACCTTTCTTAAGCTATCTATGACTTACAACAATTTGGTAAAGTATACCTTTGTGAACAAAGATGAAACTTTTTCTCCCCACCTGATCCCTCCAGAATTCAGGAACTCTCAGTGAATATTCTTACTCTCTTAACAATTTATTTGCTTGCATAAGTTCAATAACAATCTATTCTCTTTGTAACAGGATACAATTAGAAACACTGGCTATATTACCAAGGCTTTGACTGGAATGTCATATTTGAGAAAGGTGTGCACAGACTCAGATATGACCAGATAGCTTCAAAGAACTGCTTCAAAAAAAATCGACCTGGTACCTTGCTTACAAGGTTTCAGCAAAGCAGTCTTAAAAAAGGACTTATATGGTCAATCATTATTCTTGCTGTACTTATATAAATAATCAGGCCAAGTTTAATGCAAACAAATTAGTTTTACTATGATTATCTTTGGTTAAAAAAAATAGGGGTAATTAAAGAGAGAAAAGTTATCTTTGCACCTTTGTAGATAGTATTAGATTCTAGTCCTGTTAATTGTCTTTGAGGTAAACTGGACTGGATCCTAAATTCTTCTAGTGTCCTTAAATATCTGGCTACCACTCACCAAACTAATATTTCCAATTTTCTCCCACCCTTCTGATTTGACATCACTAAGAACAAAGGCAGCCTTTGAGCCCTGTCAGAAGGGAGCTTACCAAGTGCTCCTGACCACTGACGTTGATGCAAAACTATAGAAAGTATTGAGCCTTGGGTACATGTCTCACAGCTAAGGAGGACCACCTGACATCTGGTCCTACACAACACTGGAGACCCCTGAATCAAAATCATGAGTAAGAAAAGTCGCTGATATTGATGTCTACTGCTTTCGCCCAAGACACCAGATTCAAGTCTTCTTGTTTTAGTTAAACATGAAACCCTTTCTCCTTTTCTTAATTTCACTCTGGCATTGGCCTGGAAAGATAACACCCTCATCTGTATCTCCCAGGCCATTACTAAGAAGGGATAACCTTCAGTATTTAGGATAACTCTATTTTAGGATGGGAGATTCTCTTTCCACATGTACTAAAAACCTGACTGACTCCTGGTTTGAACAGGTAAATGCAGCGGTCCCTGTGAATAAATCTTTTATCAGTATTCCTTAACAGGAACGGTTTGCATCCCAATAGGTCATGTCTTTGTCTGTGGTGCTTATCATTCTCCTTGGGCCTATGAATGCCCATATGGCTGGCACACAACTGTACTAGGCATCTTAGGCTATCTAACTGTGCCCCTAACTATTCTAGAAAAGGCCTAACAGGAGGATTCATGATTCAAGAACTGCTTCCTTTGGCAGGGCCTACTTCCCTGATTAGGAGTTAAAACAAAGAAGAATATGATCAGGAACCTTTCCTCAACTCTTCGAGAACATTGCAGATTCCATTCCCAGGGCACTAGTTGCCCAACAAAAATACTTAGACTCTCTGGCCACAGTTGCTCTTGATAATAAGATAGCCCTTGATAATATTTTAGCTGAGCAGGGAAGTGTCTGTGCTATGACCAATACCATCTGTTGTACCTGGATTGACACTTCTGGTGAAGTTGAAACTTAATTATGTAAGATCACTGAGTAAGCCACTTGGCTTGAAAGGGTGACTCCTTCAACAGTGTCTTTGACTGGTTTGGGTCTTGGGGACTATGGCTCTGAAGCACACTCCAAATACTGGGAGTTATCCTATTTATAGTTATCATAAACATCAGTGCATTGGATCTTCTCAAAAGTTTTAAATGTATGTTCACAGCCACTGACCAGCAGAGAAATGATCTCCCTAAGAGTGGAACATCAGAAAAGAAATGAGGAGAACAGCCACCTTAAAAATTGTGAACCTGTAACAGGGAAGAACAAAATCTGACTCCATGTTGGATCTGTTTCTTTTACTTTAACCTTTGCTTCCCGTTGCTTTTGTGACTATAATCACTAAAAGGATGCTGTTTATAGCTATAAGCATACATAATGCCCTCCCTTGGGGAACCCTGCCCCTCTGCCTCAATGTTAAACCAAAGTGCCTTCGATCAGCTCACAGGGAAGCACCCTACCCCTGCCCACCCGTGAATGGCTGCAAGAAAGAGGAAATTAACACATCCCCTCCCAGACGCTGGCCAAACCAGAAGATATTTTGCAAGACTTAGAGTCTTTTTACTTTACTTCCTCACCTACTCCCCCTCTCTGTTCTATAAAAGAAACTAGCATCCAGACCCAGATAAGATGGTACTCTAGGACTCTAGTCTGCCATCTTCTCGGATGCCCAGCTTTCCAAATAAAGTCGCTATTTCTTGCCTCAACACCTCGTCTCCTGATTTATTGGTCTGTTGTACAGCAGAACAAGCTTGGACTCAGTAACACACCTGAAGTCACGGCCTGTGAATATCATAGGAGTTCATCAAAGACGTCATGACCTATGTATAGCACAACAAAGATCAACAAAGCTGCAGAGCAGTAGTTGAGAACGAAGCTAATGCCTTAAATTTTGATCACATGTCTCAGGCTGAGACTATGATGAAAAGGAGGGAATTGTTAAAGAGAAAAGACACAGGCCCCAAATGGCTAAAGCCCATGATATCAAACCTAGATTTAATACCTAACCTAACTGCAGTTTTGACCTTCACCAGAAATGTAATCTTAATCAACCAGTCTAGAATTTCCTGGTCAGCACCAAGAGGTAATCTGTCCATCCTCCCTCCCCACCCCCCCACCCCCACCCACCCCCAAGATACAATCTGCATGATAAAACCCCCTTGCCTTTCCATTTTACCCCCAAAAAGCTGCCCTGGTATAAAAATAATCCTTTCTTTTATTTTGCTAATAGCTCCTTGCCCTATCCTTTTGCCTATAAAAACCTTCCATGTTTTAGTAAAACCCCTTCTAGTTCCTAGATTGGATGCTGCAATTCATGAACTGCCTAATAAAGCTGGTTGGATCTTCAAATTTACTCAGCTGAATTTTGTTTTTTAACAACCTCTAACAATGGATTCTACTGGTGAGCTGAGGGGTGATAGACTAGTGAGAGTGCAACTTGGCTAGACCCTTCTGCAGAGCAATTTGGAATCTAATAAATCTATATATATGTACTTACCTTCTGAAATCTCATGTCTAGGAATTTACTCTGAAGAAACATCACCAACAATATGAAAATACATACGCACAAGGTAATTCATTACAGATTGTTGGTAATGGCAAGCTATTTGAGACAATCTGAATGTTGGATGGGTTTTCTGGCTTTTACGTACCAGGCACTGAAAGGGTGGCCAGTCTCCAAATACATCAGTTTCTATTCAGAAAATTAACATTAATACAATACTGTATCTAATCTACACACCTTACTCAAAATTTACCAATTGTTCCAAGTATGTCCTTTTTCTAATCCAATCTAGAGTAAGGTGGTACATTTAGTTGTCATGTCTCTTTAGCTTGCTTTAATTGGAATCAGCTCCTCAGTCTTTGTTTCCGTGACCTTGATATTTTTGAAAAGTACTGGCCAATTATTTTGTAGAATGTCTCTCAGTTTAGGTTTGTCTGATGTTTCTCTACAGTTAAATTCACATTAGACATTTTTGATAAAAATATTCCAGGAGTAATGTTGTGTCTTTCTCAGTATGTCACAGGAGGAGGCAGATAATGTTGATTTCTCATATTACTATGTTTCATTAATTTTGATCAGTGAAGGTTCTGGGCTTTCAGAAGAATCAGTCATGGCAATAATGGCCTTAGAATCACACAGAAGAGATTCCAAAATGTGTTTACAAATTTTTTCCGATTAAATTTTTTTAAATGTGTACTGACTTCAGATGACTCCCTGGAAGGGGTAAGTATGATATGTGGTATGCTGTTACCACAGAGATACTCCCACATCTGAATTTTTTCACCTCAGGTCTTTTATTACATATTTCTAAGCAAGTATGAATATATCCAAAGACTCTGTGAAAATCACAGGCTCCAGAGGAGATCAACACCTTTATAAGTAGGTTTTAAAGCATACTCTATGTAGGTTTCAGCCAGAGGCACACCCCAAAGTGACAAAATCGCCCACCAGTGGATCTTCCAATCTGGGGTCACAGGGGATGACCCTGCCCCCACAGCTCCACATTGTCTGCTTGGGTTGCATACGCTTAAGACTCCAAGCAATTTCATCCTTCAAAATCTAGGTAGAGGTAGCTATACAGCTATAGCTATGCTGGCTGTAGTGCATGCTGTACCAGGGCCCACTAGCAGGAATCACACCTGCGTTGCTGCCGAAATACACGGAGTAGAACCCATGATGTGAGGTGGCACTGAGCAGCGGACGCGCAGGCCCAGCGGCCATGGCCCACAGGCCCAGCCACTCCACGGCACGTGGGATCCTCCCGGACCGGGGCACAAACCCGTGCCTCCGGCATCGGCAGGGGGACTCTCAACCACTGCGCAACCAGGGAAGCCCGAGGCCCTTTCTTTGACTATGCCTCCATCCCTTCCCACAAGTTTCAAGTTTCAGAGCCTGTGTCAAACTGAAGAGGAAAGAAGCACTGAACTGGAAATGAGATTAATGCTCTAATTTAGAACAAATTTTTAAAACCTGAAAATAAAACTGTTAATATGTGAAACTGCCTAAACAGCTATAGAATCTGGCTGAGATTCCATATGACAGTGAGTTCAAAGAATGGTGGTTGAGAAAATAATTAAGCTATTCCTTGATAATATGCTGAGTCCAGCCCATTCAATGAATTGGTTACACACAGACACACACACACACACACACACACACACACACATCAAGAAGTCCTCTTCTCGTAAACTGTTTTTGAGGGACTAGTGTTCCAAAGAATATTCAAGAAGAGTATATTTTAAAGTTTTCTTGCCTGAAGAAAATCTAAGATGAGCCCTGGATATATACTGAGAACTAAAATCCATCAAAGCAGAAACATTGGTAACTTAACTTTACTCAAACTTTCTAGGAGAGAGTTATGATACATTTAGAAGTGTCTTTAAAGTCATAAAATATATTTTAAATATACAAAAAAAGAAAAAATTAATCCTCAAAGGGGAAAAGGAGCCACATTTTCTTCCACTTATACCAAATATGGCATGATATTATTATCTAAGGGAAAAATATTTTAATATATTATCTATTATTTACAAATTGACCTGTTTTCATTTAATAACATATGTAGACAAGGGGATTTTTCTTACCTTTTAAAAGGCACAGCATTTTTCAGAACACTTTCCACCTCAGCAACATCTGCTCTGGCAAGATCAGCCACAGTAAGAAAGCCAGAAGCATAGAGGAATCTGGCTCTCTGTGCATTAAGTAAGGATACCCGGACCAGGTCACACAGCTCCCTCTGGATGCCAAATGTAAGACGCTTCTGAAATTGGGACAGTAGTAGTTCCATGTTGTGCCAGCCCAGGCGGTTGGAAAACACTGTAATCATCCCTAGAATATTCATATAATATTTATGGAATTAAAAATTCTTTCTAGACCAATTCTCCATTTCTTGAGATGTACTTCTGTTTCACTGTTGTTGTTTTTTCTGCAGAATTATAAAGTTTAACAGGCCCAAGGTATAAAATAATAGGAGAGCAGACATCTTTAAGGGCCTAGCTAATTGGCCAGACACATTAAATATCATCTCATTTTTTCTTAATCATGAACTTACATTTGAAAAAAATTGAGGCAGAGCACATAAACACAAAACAAACAAAAAGCCCTCACTAGTTCCCCTCTCTCTCTTTCTCTCTCTCAATTTTTTCCTTACTTTCTTTAAGGAAGAAAGAACTCTTAAAACAGGTAAAGAACTCTTTTCACCTAGAGGAAAACAAGAGAGCTAATTTAAATTGTCAAGTGCTGAGAGGATTATTTACAAAGAGTGAAAGTTCCATTGATAATTTCTTAAAAAAAAAAAAAAAAAAAAGGTTGCCCAGCTTGATAGCTATACTCTCTTGAAATAAAGAAGCCAGAGCAGCCAAGTGTCAAGTCATTAAGAAAATCACTTCCCTACAAGAACATTAACCCTAGAGGTAATCTGAGATCTTTGATGCCAGTGAGTTGAAGGGTAAGTCTCTCCCTTCTTACTACCCTCTCCTGGCATCTTTCCCTCGGTAATCTCTCATGCACACAATTTCACAGTGAAACTTCTTACGCATGTAAACACACTCTCCAGCAGCCCAGGATTTCCCTCCTAAGGGCTTAAGGATTTCTTGGTAAAATCATACCTAGAACTTCCCTTGTTTGCCTAGCTTAGAAGATAAGAGTTTAATTTTATTAAGAAAGACCAGGGCTTCCCTGGTGGCGCAGTGGTTGAGAATCCACCTGCCGATGTAGGGGACACGGGTTCGTGCCCCGGTCTGGGACGATCCCACATGCCACGGAGTGGCTGGGCCCGTGAGCCATGGCCGCTAAGCCTGCACGTCCGGAGCCTGTGCTCCGCAACGGGAGAGGCCACAACAGTGAGAGGCCCGCGTAACACACACACAAAAAAAGAAAGACCAGTATTTCCTTAGAGAAGAGATATTTAGAACAGTGAGACAGAAGTCCAGAAATCTCTCTCCACTTGTCATCTTCCACAATAACAAGTATTAATCAATAACTTGATGAGAAAATGAAGACCAGTGAGAACTGTGTCTGTTTCTTCTTACAATACGTCCCCCACCAAAAAAAAAAAAAGACAGAAAAACAGAAAGAAGAGCAATGGTCAGCAGTTGGCTAGGGAATGGAAGGGGACCAAGATCCAGACACTCAGCCAGCTGCCAGTCTTCTGTAGCAGGGTAACTAAGCCCACAGGAGTCAATAGTTTTGGGTGTTCTGATGATGACAGGAACTATACAAAATTATGGCTTAACATGATCCCCTCACTTTTAGAGAAACCTACAGTAAAATGGAATTTGAAAAAAAGTAATCTTAACTTGACCTCAAACCACAGAGTCTTAAAATAAATGTGGGAACACTTGTTTAACTGACCTGCATAAACAGCAGCTGACTGTTGTAACGATTGAATCTGTCCACGACTGCATCCATATTTCTGATTAATTTCCTTTAAGGGAACTTCACTGATTAAATCTAATAGCACAAGACTGGTAAAAAACCTGGAAAGTAAATTACCAAAAGTATGGTAAGAGGTCACTTATGTCCACTATGAAAGTACAATGTATGTTGAGAAACAAGAAAGAACCAAAAAAGGTAAGAGGGTGAGAAGGTGAGAAGATTCCTAATAGGATATAGGATTAGTGGACAAAGAGCTCAATGTTTGTAAATTCTGACAAACTTTTAGTACTATAGCAAAAAAACTAATATCTGTATAACAAAAAGATTTTGTCCATATTTCAATAATGCTAACTAATTTTAAGAAATGAGACTTGGTTCAAGAAATATGATGGCACAAAAATTTTAAAGAACACTTGATACACAGTTATATCACCTAATCATATTTCAATCAAAATTTGGTTATAAAAAAGTTTTGATGTGAAAGGCAATTGTGCCACAAATAATCCAAGTATATAATCCTTACAAAATTTACACTTGACTATGATGTAAATAATATGAGGCTAATGCTTTAAGAAAAATAATTTTATTATATTTCAAAGAAGCTAAAGCCTGTACAATTTCCCCACCTGAATCTTTTAATTGGCTCTTCCCTACTGCTAACAAATCACTTCAAAGGATGATACAAACCATATCCTCAAATGGAGCCAAACTAAGTTGGCAGTTCTGATCATATCTTCTTTAAGGGAAGAAAGTAATTAAATGTTCTACTTTAAAAAGTCTTGATATATAGTGGTTTCTTATAAGCTACAAAGAAGAAACTAAAATATCAATAAATTCAGTAAATAAAAGAAGTTGAAAATTTTTACTATATTCAGCCAAAACTTTGATTTTAATGACAATGAATGTGATTACAATAAACTGGACATCTACTGTATATCCAATACTGTGTTAAAAACTGGATAGTCCAGGCTCCTTGATATTTACCTTTTATGGATGGCCATTTGTCGGTGCTGTTTCTCAGTTCTGGCTACTACTTTTCCTTTCACACAGCGAGCCAAGAACCCTTCTTCAACTCCCACTAGCTCTGCCACCCGTTTCATAGAAGCTGGCAACTTCTCCCATAAACAGAAAA
Organism: Physeter macrocephalus; assembly: GCF_002837175.3. Taxonomy (NCBI): domain Eukaryota; kingdom Metazoa; phylum Chordata; class Mammalia; order Artiodactyla; family Physeteridae; genus Physeter; species Physeter macrocephalus. The sequence goes on along the minus strand of NC_041214.2, from coordinate 93,069,391 downwards.
ATCGATACCAATCAATAGTAGTCCAATCCTCAAACACAGGTGTAACCTAAAGGGAAGAAGCATCATTCATTACCTAAAACTATTGCATTACAAAAGGGACAAAATTGTAAATGTAAACTTCATATTAAAAACAAAGGCTTAGGGGCTTCCCAGGTGGCGCAGTGGTTGCGCGTCCGCCTGCCGATGCAGGGGAACCGGGTTCGCGCCCTGGTCTGGGAGGATCCCACATGCTGCGGAGCGGCTGGGCCCGTGAGCCATGGCTGCTGGGCCTGC
>NC_041214.2:93039724-93068983 GCF_002837175.3 Physeter macrocephalus | reverse complement strand
TTCCAGAGCCTGTGCTCCGTGGCGGGAGAGGCCACAGCAGTGAGAGGCCCGCGTACCGCAAAAAAAAAAAAAAAAAAAAAAAAAAAAAAACCAAAGGCTTCAGTATTTGGAAAAATTTCTAAATGTGATAATGCCTCACTTATATGGAAACTTCATTTAATCACAAACTGTCATTTAATCACTGACAAGAGAAAAGAAGAGACCACTAAGCATACAAGCTGGATTTTACAGAATCCAAGAACTTTAATCATAGACACTTTTAATCTCGGTATTCTGATGTTAAATACAATCTTAAGTATTTTGTATGATTTCTGAGAAAATACAGGGAGGGGGAAGAGGAATCAATATTCACAATTGCTATAATATATTATCTGAAGTGTCCAGGATTCAACAACAACAAAAAAACAATGAGACATGCAAAGAAACAGAAACATGTGTCCCAAACACAGGGGAAAAAGCAGGCAAAAGAAACACCTTTGAGGGTTTCCAGATGTCAGAAATATCTGCAAAGACTTCAAAACAGACATTATAAGTATGGTCAAAGAACAACAACAACACAAAAAAAACATGCTTAATAATGTAAAGGAAAGTATGATGACAATGTCTCATCAAGTAGGGAATATAAGTAAAGAGAAATGATAAAAAAAAAAAGAGCCAAATGGAAATTCTAGAGTTAAAAAATACAACTGAAATGAACTACTAACTATAGAGCTCAACAGTAGATGCAAGCTGGCAGAATAAAGAATCAACAAACATGAAGACAGATCAATCAAGATTATGCAATCTGAGAGGTGAGAAAAAAGGGAAAAAAAATGAACAGAGCCTCAGAGAAATGTGGGAAGCATTAAAGTGTACCAACATATGCATAATGAGAGTACCAGAAGAAGACAGAAAGGAACAGAAAGAACATTTGAAGACATTATGGCTAAAACCTTCCCAAATTTAATGGAAAACTTTATATATGCAAGAGACTAAAAGTGAACTCCAACTAGGAAAGCTCAAAAAGATCCACACCCTGATGCATCAGAGTCAAAATGTAAAATACCAAGAGAAAATCATGAAAGCAGCAAAAGAAAAACAATGCATCATATACAAGGGAAACCAAAAAATATTAAGAGCTGACTTCTCATCAAAAACAATGGAGGACAGAATGCTGTGAAACAATGTGTTCAAACTGCTGAAAGAAAAAAAAAGTCAACCAAGAATCTTATATAAAGAAAAACTAACTTTATAAAATAAAGGCATAACAAAGACATTCCCAGATAAACAGAAAATTTGTTGCTAGCAGATTTGCCTTACAAGAACTACTAAAGAAAAGCTCTTCTGGTTGAAGGAGAGTGACCCAAAACAGTATATTAATTCCACACAGAAAAACAAAGAGTGCCAACAAAGGTAATTGCGTGGGTACTTGTAAAGATAGTATTATTGCATATTTCCCCTCCTTTCTTCTCTTGACTGACTTTAAAAAGCAACTGTACAAAACAGTATGTACAAAACATATAAAAATGCAAAATGTTTGACAATAACAGCCCAAAGGAGGCAGATGGGAGCAAAGCTATATTGAAGTAGGAAATAACAAGAGACAGTAACAAAATCCATAGAAACAAATAAAGGGAAGCACAAATCTTAAATAAAAATGTAAATATAACAAATTTTATAAGTATATATTTGCTCTCCTTTCTACTCTCAGCTTCTTTAAAGACATAAAATTGTATAAAATAACAATTATAACAATGTACTGTTGGGTTTGTAACACATGTAGATTAGATGTAACATGTATAACACTAATAGCACCAAAAAGAAAAAAAATGGAACAGGAATACAGCTATACAAGAATAATGTTTCTATATCTCAATGGGATTAAGTAACTATAAATTTGTGTGTGTGTGTGTGTGTGTGTGGTATGCGGGCCTCCCTCTGCTGTGGCCTCTCCCGTTGCGGAGCACAGGCCCAGCGGCCATGGCTCACGGGCCCAGCCGCTCCGCGCCATGTGGGATCCTCCCAGACCGGGGCGCGAACCCGGTTCCCCTGCATTGGCGGGCGGACGCGCAACCACTGCGCCACCAGGGAAGCCCCATTTTTTTTTTTTTTTTTTTTTTTAGTAACTATAAATTTTAAGCTGTATATGCTAACCCCTTGAGTAACTACTGGGGAAATAACTTCAAAAAATATAAAGAAAAAGCAAAGAAATTTAAATGTTATACTAGAAAGTTTTGCTTAATTCAAAAGAAATCAGTAAAAGTACAAGAGAACAAAAAAGACGTGAGATATATAGAAAAGAGACAAAATGTGGAAGATGTAAATCCAACTACATCAATAGTAACATGAAATGCAAATGGGCTAAATAATCTATCAAAGACAGAGATTGACAGATTGGATTAAAAAAAAAACCAGAATCCAACTATATGCTGTCTATAAGAGACACATTACAGATTCAAAAATACAAACAGGTCAAAAGTAAAAGGAAGGGAAAATACGCAAACCACAACTATAACAAAGCCAGAGTAAGGAGACTAATATCAGATAAAATAGACTTTTAAAAAAATGTTCACAGGGCTTCCCTGGTGGCACAGTGGTTGAGAGTCTGCCTGCCGATGCAAGGGACACGGGTTCGTGCCCCGGTCCGGGAAGATCCCATGTGCCGCAGAGCGGCTGGGCCCGTGAGCCATGGCCGCGGAGCCTGCGCGTCCGGAGCCTGTGCTCCTGGGGCGGCGGGCCGGCAGCGCCCGTGAGCCATGGCGGCGGAGCCCGCGCGTCCGGAGCCTGTGCTCCGCAACGGGAGAGGCTGCAACAGTGAGAGGCCCGCGTACCGCAAAAAAAAAAAAAAAAAAAAAAAAAGTTCACAGAAGAGGAATATTTTATAATGACAACAGGACCCATCCATCAAACAAACATAACAACTGTAAATATATACAGGGTTCCGAAACACATGAACAAAACTTGACAGAAATGAAGAAACAGACAATTCCAAAATAAGAGTTGAAGATTTAAATACCCCCACTTTCAACAGTGGAAAGAAGAACTAAGAAGATCAACAGGAAATAGAAGGTGAAAACGATACAGTAAATCAACTAGACCTAACAGACATCTGTAGAACTTCAACCAGCAACAGCAGAATGCACATTCTTCTTGAGGCCACATAGAACATTCTCCAGGACAGACCATCTACTAGGCAATAAATCAAGCCTCAATAAATGTAAAAGGATTGAAATCATGTGAAATATGTTTTCTGACTATGGAATGAAATTAAAAATAAATTTTAGGGGGCTTCCCTGGTGGCACAGTGGTTGAGAATCCACCTGCCGATGCATGGGACACGGGTTCGTGCTCCGGTCCGGGAAGATCCCACATGCCGCGGAGCAGCTGGGCCCGTGAGCCATGGCTGCTGAGCCTGCGCATCCGGAGCCTGTGCTCGGCAATGGGAGAGGCCACAGCAGTGAGAGGCCCGTGTACCGCAAAAAAAAAATAAATAAAAAATAAAGATAAATTTTAAAAAATTTTGGAAATTCACAATGTGGAAATTAAACAAGATGCTACTAAATAACAATGGTTCAGAGAAGAAATCACAATTGAAATTACAAACTACCTTGAAACGGATGAAGATAAAAAACAAAAACATAAAATACCAAAACTTATGGGATACAGTGAAAGTAGTGCTTTGAAAGAAATTTATAGTTATGAATGCCTATACTAAAAAAGAATAAAGATCTAAAATCAATATCCTAATCTTCCACCTTAAGACACTGCAAATTGAAGGGCAAAGGAAACCCAAAGCAAGAAGGAAAAAAAAAAAAAAACTATAAAGAGCAGAAATTAATGAAACAGAGTAAAAAATAATAGAGAAAATCAACCTAACCAAAATAGGTTCTGTTAAAAGGTAAACTGAAACACATTAAAATTTTCAAGAGTTTATTTGAGCATGCACCAATTAGAATTGGGCAGCGCCAAATCAAAGGCAGTTAGGAGCCCTCTAATGACAGGAGCTAGGGGCAAAGTTTTTTGTTTTTGTTTTTGTTTTGTGGTACGCGGGCCTCTCACTGTTGTGGCCTCTCCTATTGCGGAGCACAGGCTCCGGACGGACGCACAGGCTCAGCGGCCATGGCTCACGGGCCTAGCCGCTCTGCGGTATGCGGGATCTTCCTGGACCGGGGCACAAACCCATGTCCCCTGCATCAGCAGGCGGACTCTCAACCACTGCACCACCAGGGAAGCCCGGGGCAAAGTTTTTATAGAGAAGATGCTGAAGAAAAGCAAAGCAATTACAGGACTGGTTATAGCTTCAGCAGTTGCCTTATTTAGGAAAACCTAGTTGGCTTTTTGTGATTGGTAGTTCTCAAGTTTCACTTTCTTGGATTCAAGTGCATTGACTAAGGCTTAAGTTTTGGTTTGCTTACATAAGCTGCTAAGACATTAAAGCCGCCTCAGTCTAACAGCTTCCTTGTTTAAGTATTGTTAACAGTTCTTCGAAACAATACTGAAAACTTTAGCTAGACTGATCAAGAAAAAGAGAGAGAATACTCAAATTACTAAAATCAGGAATGGAAGAGGGGACACTACTACTGCCTTATAGAAATAAAAAGAATCATAAAAAAATACTATGAACAACTGAATACCAACAAATTAGATAACCTAGATGAAATGGACAAATTCCTGGAAACATACCAACTACCAAAACTGATTCAAGAAAAAACAGAAAATCTAAATAGACCTACAACAAGAATAGAGACTGAATTAGTAATCAAAAATGTACTCCAAAGAAATGTCTAAGCCCAAATGGCTTGACTGGTGAAATCTATTACCAAATGTTTAAATAATTAATAGCAGTCCTTCATAATTTCTTCCAAAAAGAGAGAGGAACACTTCCTAATTCATTCTACTACCTCAAAACCACACAAAATCATCATGAGAATAAAGAACTACAGACCAATGTGTCTTATGAATGTAGATGCAACAATCCTCAACAAAATACCAGCAAACCAAATCTAGCAACATATAAATAGTACTATACAACATGACCAAGTGAGATTTACCCAGAAAATTCAAGATGAATATCATATCTGAAAATCAAATAATGTAATATCAATAGAATAATGGACAAAAATCCCATGATGATCTCAACAGATGCAGAAAAAGCACATCACAAAATCTAACACCTTTCTGTGATTAAAAAAATTCAACAATCTAGGAATAGAAGGTAAATTCCTCAACCTGATAAAGGCTATGTGCAAAAAATCCACAGCTAACATCATACTTGATGGTGAAAGCCTGAACACTTTCCCTCTAAGATCAGGAACAAGATAAAGATGTCTGCTCTCACTATCTCTATTCGTATTTAACTGGAGATTTTAGACAGGTCAAGAAAAAGAAATAAAATTCATCCATAGTGGAAAGGAAGAAGCAAAACTACCTCTATTTGCAGATGCTATGAACTTGTATACAGAAAATCCTAAGGAATCCACCAAAATACTATTAAAATTAATGAACAAGTTTAATAGGCTGCAGCATACAAGACCAAAATATTAAAAAATTGTTCATACATTTCAATAAACAATCTGAAAAGAAAAGTAATAAAGGAATTCCATTTACAATCGCATTAAAAACAATAAAATGTTTAAGAATAAGTTTAACAAAAAATATATAAAACATGTACTCTAAAAACTATAAAAATTGTTGAAAGAAATTAAAGACCTACACAAATGTGAAGACAGCCATGTACACTAACTGGAAGACTTAACATTGTTAATAGTCATCAAAATTAAAAATCTTTGTGCTTCAAAAGACATAATCAAAAACTTGAAAAGACAACCCACAGAATGCAAGAAAATATTTCCATATCATATATCTCATAAGAGACTTGTATACAGAATATATAAAGAACTCTTACAACTCAATAATAAAATGATAAATAACCCAATTTAAAAATGGGCAAAGGATCTGAATAGATATTTTTCTAAGGAAGATATTCATGTGGTCAAGAAACAGATGGAAAGGTGTTCAACATCACTACTAGGGAAATACAAATGCAAGCTATAATGAGATAGCACTTCAAGCCCATAAGGATATACTTAAAAAGACAGATAAAAACAAGCATTGGAGAGATGTGGAGAAATGTGAACCCTTGTACATTGCTTGTGGTAATGTAAAATTATGCAGCTGCTTTTTAGGACTTTGGAAGCTCCTCAAAATGGTAAGATTAGGGCTTCCCTGGTGGCGCAGTGGTTGAGAGTCTGCCTGTCGATGCAGGGGACACGGGTTCGTGCCCCGGTCTGGGAAGATCCCACATGCCGCAGAGCAGCTGGGCCCGTGAGCCATGGCCGCTGAGCCTGCGTGTCCAGAGCCTGTGCTTCGCAACAGGAGAGGCCACAGCAGTGAGAGGCCCGCATACCTCAAAAAAAAAAAAATTTTTTAAAGAAAAAAAAAAAAGTTAAAATTAGAGTTACCATATGATCCAGCAGTTCTACTCCTAGAGATATACCTAAGAGAATTCAAAACATATGTCCACGAAAACTTGAATATGAATGTTAACAGCAGCATTACTCATAATAGTCAAAAAGTAAAAACATATCAAATGTCCATCATTTTGATGAATGAATAAACATGTAGTACATCTCTACAATGAAATATTATTCTGCAATATAAAGGACTTAAGAACTGATACATGATAAAACATGGATGAACCTTGAAAACATTATGCTAAGTGAAAGAAACAAGGCATGAAAGACCACATATTATATAATTCCATTTATATGAATAAGAATAGAATAGAAAGTCTATAGAAAAACAGAAAGCACACTGGTGGTTGCTCAGGGGTAGGGGAGGATGAGGAGGTTGAAGGAAAACGGGGAGTGACTGCTGATGAGTACAGGGTTTCTTTCTGGGGTGATGAAAATGTTCTGAAATTAGATGTTGATGACTGCACAACTCTGTGAACATACTAAAAATCATTGACGTGTACACTTTAAATTATATACTATGAGAATTGTATTGCAACAAAGCTATTTTAAAAAAACTCAAATTCCCTATGAGAAAATTTTCAGAACACTCTTGAAAGCCCCAAAATAGACTCAAAGAAATAGAGAAACATCTCTTTTCAGGAATAAGACCAATCAAATTAAAAAGGATGTCAGTCAGTTCTCCTCCATGTTAATGTATAAATTTAACACTACCAATGAAAATACCAAGTTAATTCTAAGCAATATATGAAAAGGTAGGTAAGCAAGAATACCTATGAACACTAAAAAAGGAGAGCAATAAAACTAACCCTACGAGATAACACAATAAAAGCTTTTAATTAAAACAAGGGCTTCCCTGGTGGCGCAGTGGTTGCGCGTCCGCCTGCCGATGTAGGGGAACCGGGTTCGCGCCCCGGTCTGGGAGGATCCCACATGCCGCGGAGCGGCTGGGCCCGTGAGCCATGGCCGCTGAGCCTGCGCGTCCGGAGCCTGTGCTCCGCAACGGGAGAGACCGCAGCAGAGGGAGGCCCGCATACCACAAAAAAAAAAAAAAAAAAAAAAAAAACAGAGGTAGTAGTGTACATATTGGTAAAATTGGTCTGTTGTCAGGTCAACAAATGAAATAGAAATATACCCAACAACAAATGGAAATTAGAAATGCATCTAAACACAAATGCAAATTAGTACATAAAAATTGGAGAAAAAAGTTAAATGAAAGCTGAAGAAAATTTTTCAGTCACAAAGTAAACAAATCTTTTTAATAAATAAAGATGCGACTACAGATAGCCATTATGAAAAAAGATAAAATTGAAGAACCATGTATTAGAATAAACTCTAAATGGAACAGAGCGCAAAAGAGAGGGACTACAATCATATAATTACTTGAAGAAAATGTGAGAGAATTTATAATCTCAGAGCAAGAAAAGCATTTCTCACTGATTCTAAAGTTCAAAATTCAACTACAGTTTTTTAAAAATGCTATACAAAACACACAATAAACAAAGTCAAAAGCCAAGTGAAAAACTAGGAGAAAAATATTTATACCACAAAGAACTACTCTCCCTAATATACATAAAAGAATTGTTAAAACTTAAGAAAAAGACCAAAAATACAATAGAAAAATGTGCAAAAGACATGGACAACTCATTGAAAATAAAATACTACCTTAAACATATAGAAAAAATGTTCAAATTTATTCATAATAAAAAGTGTAAATTAAAAGTACACTCAAAAATATAAAAGCTTGACAATATAACTTTATTTATGAGGTTGTGGAAAAATAGCCACTCTCATATAGCACTGGTAAAACTGGAAAATGATACAAACGCTATAGAGGGCAATTTTGCAAAACCAAAATCACATATGTCTTTACACTTGACCCGGCAATCATACTTCTAGGATTCTTTCCTAAAGATACACCTCCATCAAAACTAAACTAAACAATAATATACTCCAAAGTCACTCACTGCAGCATCATTTGTGATACCAAAATATTGGGAACAACTCAAATGTCCATCAGAGAACTGACTGAATAAACAATGGTATATCCACATACACAATGGGGTTATACAAATATAAAAAGAATAAAAATCTCCATGAATTGACAAAGAGTGATTTCCAAGATATATTAGATATGTTGTTTAAGGGGAAAAAGAGGTACAATGTATATAGAATACTATCCTCTGAATAAGAAAGGTAAAGTGAGACTGTATCTAAGCACTTGCTAATATTTATACAATGAAAAAGATAAGACATACACCAGAAACTAATGAAAACAGTTATCTATGAAGGTGAGAGGAAACGGCATGCAGGGCATTGACATATAGCTGCCAGACTTCACTGGGTATTACTTTTTATATAGTTCTGACTTTTGAATCACATAAATGTTTTAAATATTCAAAAAACAAAATAGTACATGCAAACTTAAATGTTTTACTTAAAATATAAATGTATATTAACTTGCCAATTTTTTGAGATAGGGTTAAGGTCTTTTGAGTGTGAGTCTATTGATTAGAATTTACCACGGCTTTTTATGTAAACCATACCCACAATACATTGTCTCATAAATCCAGTTTCTCTTTTGGTCAAGTGAAGTTAGACATTAAAGAAAATTGCAAAACAATCTGTGAACAGTATCCTTCTAGTTGTTTTCCCATATAGATTATAACTTTTTTTCAGAGCTTTACTGAAGTCTCACTCACATATTTTATCAGCAATTATTGTAGTAACTTGCATTAAATCTAATTTTCATAGAAGTAAACTGGCAGTCTGACTCTAGAGCCCATAATCATAACCACTGTACAATAAATGAGACTTATTTTTAAGGCCATGCCAAATAACTGGTAAGACCAGCTTTGAGATTCTCCTTAGACACATTCTCAGGCACAGAACTTTGAACACATTATCACCCACGTAATACACATGTTCACTAGAAGGCAGGGGGGGGGCGAGTGGGGAGGGAGGCCCTTGTCCAGAAATTTCTCCTCTGCTTGCCTCTATATAGTGTTTTTATTGAAATACATTTCTTTATAAGCCTTCCTAATTCTTATAATTTCAAATTTACCCCCCACTCTCTTGCCTATCAAAACACATGCATTTGCTCTTTCCCGCTTCCCAACTTTATTGAGATATAATTGACAAATGAAATTGTATATATTTAAGGTGTACAATACAATGATTTGACATATGTATTCACTGTGAAATGATTACCACAATCAAGTTAATTAGCACATCTATCACCTCACATAGTTAACACTGTGTGCATGTGTGTGGTGAGATTCTCTCTGTAAGCAAATTCCAAGTATACAATACAGTATTATTAGCTATAATCACTATGCTGTACATTAAATTCCCAGAACTTATTCATCTTACACAGGCATACCTTGGGGATATTGTGGGTTCAGTTCCAAAACATTACAATAAAGCGATTATCACAATAAAGCGAGCCACACAAGTTTTTTGGTTTCCCAGTGCATATAAAGTTATGTTTTGGTTTAACAGTGCATGTAAAAGTAGTCTCTTAAGTATGCAATAGCATTTTGCCTAAAAAAAACCATGCACACTTCTTAATCTAAAAATAATGCTGTTAGTGAATTCCCTGGCGGTCCAGTGGTTGGGAATCCACGCTCTCACTGCTGAGGGCTGGGGTTCGGTCCCTGGTGGGGGAACTAAGATCCCACAAGCCACAGGTAAGATCCCTCAAGCCGCAAGGCACAGCCAAAAATAAATAAATAAAAATTTTTAGTTAAAAAAAATAAAAATAATGCTGTTAGAAAAATGGCACCAAAAGACTTGTTCAATGTGGGGTTACTACAAAAGTTCAATTTCTAAAAAACAGATGCAGTATCTACAAAGCACAATGAAGCAGAGCAAAGCTCAATAAAACAAGGAGGTATGCCTCTAACTTAAAGTTTGTACCCTTTGACCAACACCTCCCCATGTCCCCCATACCCCAGCCCCTGGTAACCACCATTCTCCTTTGTTTCTGAGTTCAACTTTTCTGATTCCACATTAGGAGACCATACAAAATTTGTCTTTCTCTGTCTGGCTTATTACACTTAGCACAACACCCTTCAGGTTAATCCATGTTGTCACAAATGGCAAGGTTTCCTTCTTTTTTATGGCTGAATGATGTTCCATTGTATACATAGTTATAAAATCCTATTTTAAGCTGATAACAACTTAACTTTGATGCTATACAAAAACTCTATGCTTTTACTTCTCCACCCCCTCATATTTTATGCCATTAATATTACAATTTACATTTTATCTTATGTATCTATTAACAAATTATTGTAATTATAGTTATTTCAATGTTTGTCTTTAACTTTTGTATAAAAGTGATTTGCATACCACCATTACATTCAGAATTCTGAATGTGATTATAAATTTACCTTCACCAGTGAGTTTTATACATTCATATGTTTTTACACTGTTAATTAGCATCCTTTCATTTCAGCTTGAAGAACTCCTTTTAACATTTATTATAATGCACGTCCAGTGGTGATGAATTTCCTCATCTTTTGTTTGTTTGGGAAAGTCTTTATCTTACCTCCATTTCTGAAGGACAGCACTACTTGGTATAGCATTCTTAGTTGGCAATTTTCTTCTTTAAATATTTTGAATGTATCATACCATTCTCTCTGCAGTTTTTGCTGAGAAATCCACTAATGGCCTTTTGAGGTTTTCTTGTACATGACAAGAGTCTTTTCTCTTGTTGCTTTCAAAATTCTGATTCTTGGATTTTTGACAGTTTGATGTGTCTAGATGAAGTCATTTTGGGGTTGTACCTGTTTGGGGTCCTTTTAGCTTCATGTCCATATCTCTCGCCATATTTGGCATGTTTTTAGCCATTATTTCTTTAAATAGACTTTCTGCCATTTTCTCTCTCTCTTCTCCATCCTGGACTTCAATAACGTATATGACGGCGTCCCATAAGTCTTGCAGGGTTTTTTCACTCTTCATTCTTTCCATCCCCCCAACCCCCACCCCCTCTCCTCTGGATGTATAATTTCAAATGACCTATCTTTGAGTTCACTGATTCCTTCTTCTGCTTGATCAAGTCTGCTTTTGAAGCTCTCTATTGAATTTTACAGATCATTCATTGTATTCTTCAGCTCTGGGATTTTTGGGTTTTAGGGGGCTTGGGGGGCTATTTAAAAATGGTTTCTGCTTCTTTGTTGAACTCTCATTATGTTCATGTATCGTTTTCTTTATTTTGTTCTGTTGCCTATCTGTGTTTTCTTGTAGTTAACTGAACTTCATTAAAAGGATTAGTCTGAATTCTTGGTCAGTCAGTTCACAGATCTCTATTTCTTTAAGTTTGGTTATTGGAGCTTTATTAGTTTCTTTGGTGGTGTCATGTTTCCCTGATTCTTCATTATTCTTGCATACTGGTGTTGGTGTCTGTGCATTTGAGGAAGCAGTCACCTCTTCCAATCCTCACATTTGCTTTGGCAGAGAAAGACCTTCACTAGTCAGGCTAGCTTGGGGTTCTAGAAAGGGCCAGCTGGTAGAGTCCATAGGAGGGCAGGCAGGTCCTCTGGTTGGGTGGGGCCACTGGCTCAGCTCTGCATTCAGGCAGCACCACTGCCTGAGCTGCCTAGTCAGGTGGAACTGCTAGCTGGGGTCCATGGATAGGCGTGACCACTGGCTGAGCTCTGAGGTTGGGTAGGGCTGCTGCTTGGGTTCTCTGGTCAGGCAGGAACAAACTGTACTCCCTGGCTGGTTGGTGCCATTAGCTGGATTCCACGTTCAGGTGTAGACAGAGACTGTGCTCCAGAGTTGCGTGTGCCCACAGGATGAACTCTATGTTCATGCAGGACTCCAGGCTATGTTCCACAGTCAGGCTCCCTGGTCAGGTAAGACTGCAAGCAAGCTCTGCAGTTTGGTGGGCTGCTGGCTTGGCTCTCTTTTTTTTTTTTTTTTTTTTTTTTCATTAAAAGGTTTTTATTGTGACCTTTATTAAGAGCTCATAAATCACATTCTTGGTGGTTTTTTTTTTTTTTTTTTTTTTTGCGGTACGCGGGCCTCTCACTGTTGTGGCCCCTCCCGCTGCGGAGCACAGGCTCCGGACGCACAGGCTCAGCGACCATGGCTCACGGGCCCAGCCGCTCCGCGGCATGCGGGATCTTCCCAGACCGGGGCACGAACCCATGTCCCCTGCATCGGCAGGCGGGCTCTCAACCACTGCGCCACCAGGGAAGCCCCACATTCTTAATCTGGCTCTGTTACTACTTTTTCCCTCCATGAATTCTCCCAAAGTTATGAAAAATAAAAATTTATAAATATACATTGAGGATTATGCACAGGCCACTAGCCAGGGATGCCAGATGGGCAGAACTGCTCATCCTGCTTCCTGGACAGATGGGGACGTCATTCTGATGCCACAGTGAGTGGAATCACTTACTGGCCTCTCTGATTGGGCGAGGTGGCCAGGAGAGATACAGAGCCACTGCCATGATCCACACACTGGTCACTGTGAGCCCCACCCACTTTTTTGTTACTAGCTGACCCTTGGTGGTCTAGCCTTGCCAATTCTCCCAGCACTCTCCATGAGGCGAGACAGAAGTGACCTTCCCAGGGAATACTCCAGAATGCTGAGGAAACTGGATGACTACCTTGACTCTCTTCTCCCCACTAGAGAAACTGGATGCCTCAGTGTGGCACTGTGCTTGCTTGAAGGAGGGGCAACAGAGTTAAAGTGAAACCACTGCTCTTAGTGTTCTAATGTGGCCTCTCTCAGTTTTTGTGCTCTAACAGAGTGTTTTAACCTCACCACCAGGTTCCGGGATTTTCAGAAAGGCATTCTTGACTGTGAATAGTTGCTAATCTGTATTTTTGATGAGGACTAGAGCCAGGGATCTCCTATACCACCATCTTGCTTACACCACTCCCCACATCTGCTCTTAATTGCAAAATTAAGTTATTTATTTCCAGTCAGGTTCTTCCCAGAGAATATGATCTCAAACTTTATTTTACTCAATTCTTATCAAAAATCTTTGTTATAAGAAATAATATTTATAAAAGATTATCTAATGTAAACAAACTTTTAAAATTCCTAATTGCATTTACTATAAATATTTTATCAAGAATCTAAGTCCCATAGTGTCTTTTTAGGACATTTCTCTTAGGCAATAAAATGCAATGCTTCTCCTAAATTTTGTTTTTTATCTTATGAATATTGAGACTAACAAAGCTTCCCTCTTTGCTACAGGTGCTAGACAGCCCAGAACCAATGTTGAGCACAACAACTGTACATGACTTAATGGTGTTCTTGTTTATGTACCAACCTTTGCTTGAGTTTTACATTATGATCTTATCTTTAATTTCCAGATATCTCATTGTCCTTTGCTGTGTTCTTACATACTATATAATACACATTTTTTAATAAATCACCTCAAATACTTTTTGAAAGAAAGTTGGAGAAAAAAGACAGTAGGTAAGTAGATTGAAAAGGTCACTAGAACATTTAGCTCATTACTTTACAACAATTCTTCTTACTTTTTCTCTATTCTCACCAGTACTACCCTAGTCAAGGAAAGCAGACAAGATATTCCCTTAGGGTATCTTTGATGCTCAGGATTCTTATAGGTATTTTCTCCCCATTTTCACAAATATAATAATGAAGAAAACAGAACTTACCAGATAAACAATATGCAGATCATTTTCTAAAACAAAGCCCTTCATTGCTCTTTGGAGGTCAGCAAAAATATCTAAAGTATCAACTGGAGAAAGTGAAGAAGAAAGAGTTGCCGAACCAAGATGTGTTGGATGATACACACTTCCTGATTTGGGATTGGGGGTGGAGAAATAAAGGACCAAATGTTAAAAATAAAATAAAACAAATGCTGTCTTTTGGCATTCTATAATTAACATTTTAAGGCTCTGATAAATTTTACAAACAGAATCCAATGCATGGATATTTATTAGTAGGCGCTATGCTAATTGTCTGATGTTGCTGAACACAGAACTGAGTTACTAAAAATGAATTGAAAAGTCAGTTTCCTTTTATACTGCTGGAAAAGTCAACTTCCTTTTACTAAGCAGTCTTACGTAACTCTAAATCACTAAAGGTGAAAAAGTGAGTAAGCTGCAATTAAGAATAATTTACCTTCTGTTCCATCACTAGCTTCAGCAATCTGGATGAATTCATTTTCTAGTAGCCACATTACACAGGCCTCAATTGCTCCAAGTTGAATAGAATCTTTATTTTTCTGAATTCCCTGCTTTGCTTCTTTCATACTTGCAGCCAAAAATGTGCAAGAAGCATAAGTTTGTATGTCCTGTGATGTACTTGCCACGCCACCAACTATTATCTGAGACAAGAGGTTTGAAATATTCTGTAACTTTTTAATAAGACACATAGTTCCTCAAAATATAAAAGAAATTACTTTGTTCTCTTAAAATATTATCAGCATCTTAATGTAGAGACTCTTTATTAACTCTTCCAACATCATTCATTACAAAGGTAGATAACACCTACTGACAACATGAAAAGTTTTCCTTAAAAGTAGATATAGCATGTTCTCATAAATGAAAATAAATGAATCATTATCTATCTGAAATGTGGGAATTAACATAATTAAATAATATACATATATAAGTATATAACATATATAATATAAAGGAGGTGTTGATGGTTCATGGCCATGAACCAAATCAATTCTTCTCATCCTTCCTTTTTTAAATATGTGGGCATATAAGAATGCAAGTATTGAATACGCCCCACCTAGAAGAGGGGTGAGAATCGGTGTAGAAAAAGATGAAAGTGGCATCTTATAGATATCATTTTCCTGAAACTATTCTATTACATATACTAATCTGCCCCTTGTCTTCTTTCATTTAATGTATACTGGAAACATACCAAATCATTCTAAACGGAGCTATTTCATTCTTTTTAATGACAGCAAAGCACAGTTTTATCAAGATTTGTTTAGCTTTAATGGTATTTTAGTTGTTTCCAGTTTCTTCTTATTACCAATAGAGCTATAATAAACATTCTTGTATCTTTAATTTGATGAAATTTCACAAATACATCCCTAGGTAAAATTCCTAGATGTGAATCTGTTGGATAAATGGCTTTGTGCATTTTTTTAAAAATTCTTAGTAGGTATGGCCACGTTGCTCTCCAAAAGAGTTTCAGCACTGTATGAGTGCCTACTTTCTATAGTCTTACCTACCCTGTGCTATCAATTACTTTCTTTTTTTTTTTTCAAACAGAGCTAAAGGGGAAAAAACGAGAATGAGTACAATACCAGTCCTCCAGCACCAGCAATGAAACCAACAGCAAGGCATGCTGGTATAGGAATAGAAACTTTTTTGGATGAATACATGAAACAGTTAAAAGGGGTTACCTTTGAGGACTCTGAGCAAAAGGTTTTATTTTTCACTTTACATATTTCCATATTTAGAAGTTTGCAACTTCTAATTGTGTATTTGTAATATGATTTTATTTTAATGTCAACAGGTATTATCTGGATGGAGGAACTAAGGTCCATTTCTGTCATCTTTTTTTAAAATTCAGAAAATAATAAAGAACATCTAAAAAATAACCATCTGGCATTTGTGATTTAATCCACTGTTTTGAAGTAGATTCATATGGCACTAGCTGTATTAAACTCCAGGAAATAACTATGTAAAGTAGAAGAGGTTCAGACTTGGGAAGGCTATAAATAATCTCATAAAGAAACACAAAGCTAAGATTTTTCACATACTAAAGTTCTATCATTGTACTATAGGAACAAAAAAGCAAACGGTAATTTAGTGAACTCTCTCTTACCTCCAGAATAGCTCTTATCATGCTCGAAGTTACTTCTCCTTCTTGTCTTTGCAAACAGCTGCGAACAGGTTTTAGAGATCCCTGAAGTAGAGCTATACCTTTTGATTTCTCAGAGTTTTTACAAACTAAGATACTCTCACCTATAATCAAAAAAAACTATACATTTGCAGCATCCCAACACATTTACATAAAATACCTGCTAAAGAGAATTTAAACTGGCTTACTTGTTTAAAAGGAGACAAGAGATGATAGTGGTTGTTATAGTCATATAATTATCACTAATGTTTTTATTTTCCAAATTTTGGATTGAAGGGGATCAGAATATGCCACACCAAAATATGCCACTTTAGCATAAGGATTATTTTGACCTGAAGCCAATTGGGAAGCAGCAAACATAGAAAGAGCTCTTTGCTTTCTCCTTATTTGCTTAGAAGCAGGACATAAATTTCTCTGTGACGGTGTTCCCCTTCCTGTCTCTCACAGCAGGAGGGCAATTCTTATCACTGGAGACAAAAAGTCAGTATTGAGATGAGTGTGCACAAACCTCACTAAAGAAACCATAACTTGCATTAATCTCCAGCATATATCTACCTTCCCACAATGTACCACCCCCTAGAAGCCCAAACCCCTTTTCCTTTGTCTTGTCACTTCTCTACAATTCATCACCCCTTGTTAAAAGGGTATATAACCCCCAGCATCTAACTGCTTCTTTAGATTTTTACTTTTCTATTAGGGACTTTGTGTATGTAAAAAATTAAATATTAACATCAAGTTAAATACGTATGGCTTTTTTCCTGTTAATCTGTAATTTGTCAGTTTCATTTGCAGGCACCAGGCATAGAACCTAAGTGGGTAGAGGAAAAGTTTTTTCCTTCCCTACAGGATTAACTATTGCTATTGAATAATTAAGTATATAATAGTAATAGATATTTTGAAAACTATAAAGGAAAATGCAGATGCAAATTATTACTGGTTATGAAACTGCATACCAGTCCCTGTGCCCCTGTCCTTTGAAGTAAAAAGCTCCCAGGCCTCCCCTCAGTCTCAAAAGGCTGGCTCAAGAGTTAATGATTAGGAAATGCGAAGGTGTAGAAACAAAGAATAGCTGTTGGGCCAGGAAACTGGTAACAATTTAGACTATAAACCAGCCACAAAGCAGAGTCACCGAATTCTCAGTTCCCTGAAAGATATAGATAAAAGGTCTAACACACGTTCCTAAGTTGTTCTATAGGAAGCAGACCCCCAGATGAAAACTGTTGACTGCAAGCATGTAGACCCCAGACCAGCTGAACCCAGAAAACTGGTGATGCTTGAAACTTCACCTTGATGCCAACCAATCCAAGAATTGTGAACAAGCTGCTCATGCACCCAGAAGCACCCTCCCTCACACTGCCTTTAAAAGACCTTTGCCTGCACCGAGATGTTAAGATCGTTTTTAAGGACGCTAGTCCACCATCTTCCCCTTCTCGGTTAGCTGGCTTTTTTGAATAAAGTCACTTTCCTTGACTCAACACCTTGTCACTTGACTTACTGGCCTATCATGTAGTGAGTAGCCAAACCTGAGTTCAATATCAGTTATACATGATGATAATCAAAAATAAAATCAAAAATATTAACAGATACCTAGAAATCACATTATAACACTCACTAATTTAAATGCTTTAGGCTACTGAAACAATCAAGTGAACAAAAATATGTGAAAGCACTTATTAATTAAATACATATACAGGACTTCCCTGCTGGCACAGTGGATAAGAATCCGCCTGCCAATGCAGGAGACACGGGTTCCATCCCTGGTCCAGGAAGATCCCACTTGCCACGGAGCAACTAAGCCTGTGCTCCACAACTACTGAACCTGTGCTCTAGAGTCTGCGTGCCACAACTACTGAGCCAACGTGCTGCAACTACTGAATCATTTCACTGTATATAATACAAAAGAAAATCTTGATTCTATATTACTAGGAAATCAATAGTTGATGATATGAAAATTTTAAGTTATACTCATATAAATATTAAGTAAATCCAAAAGGATGACATTAGTGTTTTGGATAACAAAGAAATACAGCACGGTAAGAAATGGATTGCCATTCAATTTCAGGTAGACTGACACTGTCCTTCAGCAACACTATTACAAAATTCAAACTCACTTACCTACTGTGTCTACTCCTTTCCTGCCAGCACGACCAACCATCTGCTTGTAAGTAAGAATATCTAGAGGTCGACCACTGAAAATAGGAGTCCGAATGATTACACGACGTGCAGGTAAATTCACCCCAGATGAAAGAGTAGAAGTTGCTGCCAAGACCCGAATCTGACCTTGACGGAAGGCTCCTTCAATGATATCCCTCTCCTCAAAAGTAAGACCTAAAAAAAAGAAATTACAATAGCATATATTTATTAACATATAATGAAAATATTGTATTTGATCACTTACAAATGGATCTGAGAATCTGTTACAAGCATGTAAAGATTTTTTTCAAGCTATTGTTATGACTGTAAACAAAGAAGTAATCACAGTCTACCAATTTAAGAGTATAATCTGCCAACCCTTGTACTGTATGCTGTACTTCTATCTCATCTTCTAGACCAGGGGTTGTCAAACTTTATCTGTAAATATTTTAGGTTTTGCAGGACAGATGGTCTCTGCTGCAACTACTCAACTCTACCATTGTCACATGAAAGCAGACGCAAAACAAATGGGCAAGACTGTGTTCCAATAAAACTTTATTTACAAAAACAGCTGGATTTGACCAGCAGACTGTAGTTTGCTGACCCCTGCTCTAGACAAGAACTCCTTGAAGGTAGAGACATGAGACATGCCTTATGACAGTATCTGCAGGGTCTATCCAACACCATGGTGAGACACATAAATAAATGTCTGAAGAATAAATACATGAGTAAATGAAAAACAGCATATAGAATACACACTTATGTGGCTTATTTTTAATTTTATTTTAAAAAAATCAAAAGGATTGGGGTTCTAGTTTGTAAATAAGTTGTGCGTCCACAGGTATTCATTTTATTAGTATGCATTATAAGTTATATACAATGAAAATATTCTTTTATGTGTTTGTGTGTGTGAGTATATATATATATTTTAAAAATTTATTTATATATAGCATGATAAAAATTTTAAATAAATTGAAAAGGTTAAGTTCCTAATCATAGAAACTATATATTCTTAATCATATCCTCAGCACGTATCATCATGGACAGATCATACCCTGAAAGAAGTTATTTAATTCAGTGACTGTCATAACCCTTGCAATTTTGACAACCTAGGTATTTGGTTTTTAAACACGTGTAGCCTTCTCAAAATATGAGAAATTCTAAAATTAATTTGATTTTGATATACTCGTGAGAATATTTCCAATACCCCTTAAGATAAAAGGAAACAGAGTGGCATAAAATTAGAATAGCAAGTACCACTCTAACCTAATTTTTAAGGAAACAAAGTATAGAAAGGTAATAATTTTAGAATTCACTTCCCCAATGGTACAAAAAAGCTTATATCTAGTATTTATATACCATACAGATAAGTAAACCTACATGTTTGTTTTATTCTTGTTTAACCTTAATCACACAATTTCTTAAAATGAAATCTAAGAGGATTAAGTGTGGTTAACAAGAAATCAAATGCAAATCAAATATAAAAATAAAAATGAAGAAATTATAAGGATTTTTGGAGGGGGCTTCTTAATAACATATTATAAATACGGATACCTGCATGATGAAACGCTACTCCCCATGGCACAGTTTTTTGTAACACAGAGTCCAGTCCTGAAGGCAAACGTTTTAACTGATCCATCACTTCTAGGAGGCCCTTTTGTTCCAGTATCACTGGTGGAAGTTCAGATGATCTTACCAATCCTGTCACAAAAAAATCATCAACACTGTCACCTCCCCTTGGACCTCTTTAACTGCTATCTGCCTGAGTCATGACAGAGGGCAATGGTTCTGAAACTACTACATATAATAATCACCTGGACATCTTTTAAAAATACTGATGCCTGGCATTCACCTCTGGACTTTGCGATGCGATGCAACCTGGACATAACAATTTTTAAATCTCCCCAGGCAATTCTAATGTGTACCAAACTTTAGGAAACACTATTTTAGGGTGAGATCAAGCCCACAGGAGGAGATCAAAAGAAACAGCTGAAGGAAGGAGAAAATTACAGATACTACCACTCAGAGCCTAAAAATCAAAATCCTTGCTCAAAGTGTGCCCCACCCCCCAAACCAGCAGTGTCAGAATCACATAGGAGCTTAGTTCTAAATGACAATTCTTCTAGCCTTTTTGGCACCAATGTAGTAATTAATCATACATTACCCTCTGGTTTTGCCTCTATGGGTAACTTCCCCCAGAAGACTTTCTTAGATCCAAGAACTATGTTTGCTTACAGAATTTCCTAGACTTTTGGATTTCTGAACTAGTAAACCTTCTCATAGAATGTATCTTATATTTTATATATTTTTAAGTCTTTTAGGTAAATTTTTCCTAAAATTTTGAGGATCCACAGAGGGTTGCCAAAGTTTTATTTCTCTAAGGACAATTTAAAATTTTTTAAAAATTACCATTGATTCCTTATTTCAAAAGAAAAGTTATTTTAACATAAAAAAAATTAGTAGGGATAATTTCAAAATTTAAACTTCATCTTTATGAAAAATGTGCTGCCTTGTCTTTACTTTTCTGGTGAAAAGTTCATCATAGCCCAGGCTCCAGTCTAAGCACTAGGATTTGGGAACCACTGCTATAAATCAAAATAACAGAGCCTCAAGCAAAGAAAATATTAATAATGTTTCTGGTTATTAAGGAATATAAGTTATCATGGTTCACATAAAAAATATAAGTTGGCATAATAAGAAAGTATCAATTAAGAGGGAACTAGAAGAGATATTATAACGTTGCATCAGAGTCTACCCAATATAACTTCAGGCAAAGTTTACTTATTGGAGCTAGGCTTGAGATATCCATCACCTGTCCTCAAGATGCCACTGTCATAACAAAGTCATAAAATATCATAGTATTCTGTAACTAGAACTGGTCTCTGTCTTCCCTACACTTATCTTTGACCCCAAGGGACCATAAGCTAGTACTGATCCTAGAATCAGTAAAAATATATACTAATGGTTATAGCAATATACTAGATCAATACTCAGCAATAAAAAAGAAACAAATTGATAAAAGTAACAATCTGGATGAATCTTAAAAATATTATGCTGAGTGAAAGAAGCCAGGCACAAAAGACACATACACACAATATGACTTCACTTACTATATGAAATTCTTAGAAAAGGCACAACTCACCTAGAGTGACAGAAAATATATGAGTGGTTCCCTGAAGCTGGGGATAGAGGAAGGAGATTGACAGCAAAAGAGAACATTTTAGAGTGACAAAAATATTCTACATGTTGATCACAGTGGGGGAGTTAAACAGGTGAACACATTTGTTAAAATTCATGAAGTTACACACTTCAAGTGGGTACATTTTATTCCACATAAATTCCACCTCAGTAAAGCCGATTTTAAAATATTGGGTTGGCCAAAAAGTTCATTTGGCTTTTTCCGTAAGATGTTATGAACAAACTTTTTGGCCTACCCAATACATGTGTATATACGTATATGTACATATACGTGTATGTGTGTGTGTGTGTGTGTGTGTGTGTGTGTGTGTGTGTATGATTCTTTTTAGAGTTATAGTTTGGAAATATAAAAAAGATGACTGCTTTCCCCCAAAAAATGTGTATATGTGAAGTTTTTTATACAATTTAGAGGCTTCGAGGTCAACCTCTCAAAGCCCATGGATCCTAGATGAAGAACCTCAGTATATACCTGTAGAAATCCAACATTCTAAAATTCTGAAGATTAGTCTGAATGTGTGTACACATTGTCTGTAAGGAGGATAAGGAGATGATTAGTCACAAAAGCATAGTTTTACAAAGGAGTATCCAGTAGGCAGGTGGTGGCAATGATGAAAGAGAGCCATGCTTTGCTAATATAATTATTAACATTACTTTCAAGCAAATGCCCTAAGTATGGAGGCTTTCACTGCCATCAGTAACTTACCCTCAGCTTGATGGTGTAGACTGTAAAACGCATGGGCAATGATATCTGCCAACTTCTCACACCTTTTCTTTGATGGACAGAAAAGTAATACTGAATGGTTATCACGAATGGTCTCATAACATAAACTAACAACATGGTCCTCATCTCCCTAAAAAAGAAAGAGAAGTTGCCACTGTAGTACTACTTTCAAAACATTTTCATATCATTTTAAAGTCATTCGTTTTGCTTCAAGGAAAAGGTTTTTCTACGCAAAGACATGATAAAAATCAGTTACACAAAGTCAGTAATAAAACAAAGAAAAAACAGAAAAAGAAGAAAATAAACTTCCTTATGATGCAAGGTGAGTAGGAAATATCTTATATTCATTCAACTAATATTGACTGACCTCCAACCCTGAGGTCATGGGGATATAATGGTGAGTAAAAGAAAGTCAAGGTACTATCTTTAAGGAGTTTAGGTCTCACTGGGGAAACATATTAAAGTACTAAACAAACAAATGTAAAATACAATCATAATAACATACTATGAAAGAGAGTTTTATGGTGTTTTGAAGCCTCATATTTGACATAAATTTGACAGAAAGATCTGAAAGAAAGGTTTCCCTGAGAAACTGATGATTTAGCTGAGACGTGAAGAATGGGAAGCATTATCTTAATGAAAGGTAACTGGGGGACAGGGAACACATCTCAAGCAGAACAAAGAGCATTTGTAAACACCCAGTGGTGGCCCAGGGAGTTCTCAAAACTGGAAGGTCAGTGTGTGTAACTGGATTAATTCATTAATCCATTCACTCATTAAGCAAATATTTACTATGTGCCATATATTGTTCTAGGCACTGGGGATGGAGAATAAAGCAGAAAAACAGCTCTGCCCTCAGAGTTCTACTACTCCAGTAAGAAAAGATAGATAAAAACAACAAGATAAGTAAAACACGTAGTGTGTTCAATTTTGAAAAGTGCAAAGGAGAAAAATAAAACAGGGAAAATAGGAGGAATGGGAGAACACAGAAATTTAAATAAGGTGGCCAAGGAAGGTCTGAGAAATTGACATTTGAGTAAAGGTCCAAAGGTGAAAGGGTAAACCCTACTGATGCCTGGAGGAGAAAGCATTCCAGATAAAGAGAATCTGAGGTGGGAGATTCTTGGCATATTATGGAATAGCAAAAAGGCTATGGAGGAAGTAAGAAGGAATATAGAAACTGAAGTCAGAGCACTAAGGGAGTGGGGCAGGTGATGCAGGGGCTTGTAGGCTACTTTAAAGATGTTGGCTTTCATTCTAAATGAAACAGGGAACCATCACAAGTTTTTGAGCAGAATGTGATATTCATTTTAAATAGGTCACTAGCTCTTGATTTAAGCACAGACTGAAGGGGACAAAGTAGGAAGCAAAGAGATCAATTATGAGGCTATATCAAAACTCCAGGTAAGAGTTGTAACATTTAAATGAGGTGGAGGCATAGGCATGATAATAGAAGAAGATTAACAAGAGAGTAGATGAATGTGTTTACTTATATATTTGAGGTAACCAAGGCACAGTCAGGTGAAATTTGGGGTACAGAGCGAAGCAACGAAATAAGATTCCATACCAGGCATGCAGACGCTACAAATGCATACCTATGAGGGTACTAAAACACATGAATTTAGTCCTATTCCTAGTTCTAAACGTACCCTTAACTTTTTAAGTACTCAGAGGCACTGCTCGGCCTAAAAACAGATCCCTCACAGCACAGATCATGAGTCAGTCCTTTAACCTCAGGACTGAAGAATCAGGCTTAGAAAAATACTGTGAACTAAACGTTTTAAAGTGTATTTAGGGGTGTGGGGAGGGGCTATTTCTCAGGCCCTTTCTAGGTGCTAGGCAATTTTTTTAATCAAATTCCATTCTTACAATACTAAAGACAAATATTATATCCCATTTTATAGATGAAGACACTACATTCAGAGAAATTATGTGATTCAACTAATATCATAGCCATATCAAGATCCCTATGAAGTATCAGAAGTAGGTCTTTCTGACTCCAAAAAATGATTTTTCCACTCTACTATATTATACCTATATCATTAAACAAAAGTCAATTTTCCACATTAGTGTTTAGTGTAAGCAAAGCCATAAGAAAATCTTTTTCCTAGGTAAAAAGAAAAATCTACACAATTTTATACTTACACTTATAGGAAATGATAATATTTAAATTTAAGACACAGATACATTTCCTCTCTCACCAACACCACCAATTCTTTAATATGAAACCAATTAGCTTAACATTAGGAATCCTTCTAATGCATATATAATGCATATTCAACTACTTTGCAACCCCCTACTTTACTTAACTCAAAAATTGTTAACTTGTGAGAAAATGCAATCAAACACAAAAGTACTGGTGGTAATTATATAAAAATAATGACTTACCTTTACTTGCAGCATGGGTTGAAATTCCCTCACAGGCTTCAATGAAGAGTCATAAATAGAATTTCCAATTTTTACTGATTCCAGCAGTGGTACAGGGCGAAAGTCAGTGTGGTAGAGTTCAGCATTCAACCAGGAAGCCACAAGCTCCAAATCTGGGAGAGTAGCACTCATGCCAACAATCTGCACGGCATTAGACAGAGGGCTGGCTAAATATGCCTGGCTGTGAAAAACAAATGAAAATGACGCTAAAAGACACACAGTACTAATTACAAATAGTGCTAACAGTATTCTTGGTCATGTCCTTTGGTATACACGTGCATAAATTTCTTCAGGGTACATACCTAGGAGTAAAATTGCTGGGTCTTATATTATCTTCAATTTTATTAGATAATGTTCAACTGTTTTCCAAAGAGACTGTACCAGAGTTACACCCCTGCAATCCATGTGTGTTTTTTCCCAGTTTTATTGAGATATAATTGACATGCAGCACTGTATAAGTTTAAGGTGTACAGCATAATGATTTGACTTACATCATGAAAAGATTATCACAATAAGTTTTGGGAACATCCATTATCTCATATAGATACAACATTAAAAAAACATAGGGCTTCCCTGGTGGCGCAGTGGTTGAGAGTCCGCCTGCCGATGCAGGGGATGCGGGTTCGTGCCCCGGTCCGGGAGGATCCCACGTGCCACGGAGTGGCTGGGCCCGTGAGCCATGGCTGCTGGGCCTGCGCGTCCGGAGCCTGTGCTCCGCAGCGGGAGAGGCCACAACAGTGAGAGACCCGCGTAACACCAAAAAAATAAAAAAATTTAAAAAATTAAAAAAAATAAAAAAGTTTTTTCCTTGTGATGAGAACTCTTAGGATTTACTCTCAATGACTTTTATATATAACATACAGCAGTGTTAATTATATTTATCATGTTGTCCATTACATCCCTAGTACTTAGTTATCTTATAACAGGAAGTTTGTTCCTCTGTCTACCTTCATTCAGCTCCTTCTCTCCCCAACTCTGCCTCTGGTAACCCACAAATCTGATCTCTTTTTCTACGAGTTTGTTCATTTTTGAAGTATAATTGCCCTACAACACTGGAAGTTCCTGTTACACAACACAGTGATTCAATATTTCTTTACATTTCAAAATGATCAGCATGATAAGTCTTGTTACAATATGTCATCATACAAAGCTATTAGTTATTAACTATATTCCTCACATTGTACACTTCATATCCATGACTCATTTATTTTGCAAATGAAGTTTATACTTCAATCTTCCTCACCTATTTCTTTCCTCCCCACAACCCCCATCCTTCTGGCAACCATCTGTTCTGTATTTTTAGATTCCACATGTAAGTGAAATCATGAAGTATTCGTCTTTCTCTGTCTCACTTATTTCACTTAGCATAATACCCTCTAAGTCCATCCATGTTGTTGCAAACAGCAGGATTTCCTTCTTTCTTATGGTTGAATAATATTCCATTGTATATAAATACACCATGTTTTCTTTATCCATTCATCTATTGATGGGCACTTGGTTGCTTCCATATCTTAGCTATTGTAAATAATGCTGCATTAAACCTAGGGGTGCATATATCTTTTTCAAATTAGTGGTTTTGTTTTACTTCAGATAAATACCCAGGGGTAGAACTGCTGGATCATATGGCAGTTCTACTTTTAATTTTTTGAGGAATCGCCATACTGTTTTCCATAGTGGCTGCAGCAATTTATATTCCTACCGAAAGTGCACAAGGGTTCTCTTTTCTCCACATCCTTGCCAACACTGTTATTTGCAGTCTTTTTTGATAACAGCCATTCTGACAGGTGTGAGGTGATATCTCATTGTGGTCTTGATTTGTATTTCACTGATGATTAATGATGTTGAGCATCTTTTCATATGCCTGTTGGCCATCTGTATGTTTTCTTTGGAAAAATGTCTATTCAGATCCTCTGCCCATTTCTTAATTGGATTTTTTTTGATGTTGAGTTATATGAATTCTTCATATATTTTAGATATTAACCCCTTACTGAATACATCATTTGCAAAGATCTTCTCCCATTCAGTATGCAGCCTTTTCATTTTGTTGAAAGTTTCCTTTGCTATGCAGAAACCTTTTAGTTTGATATAGTCCCATTTGTTTATTTTTACTTTTGTTTCCCTTGCCTGAGAAGACATATCCTAAAAATATTACTAAGAGCAACATCAAAGAGCATACTACCTATGCTTTCTTCTAGAAGTTTTATGGTTTCAGGTCTTGATTTAAATCTTTAATCCATTTTGAATTTATTTTTGTGCATGCTGTGAGACAGTAGTCCAGTTTTACCAACACCATTTATTGAAAAGGCTGTCTTTTCACCATTGTTGTATATTCTTGCCTCCTTTGTCATAGATTAATTGCCCATAAAAGTGTGGGCTCATTTCTGGGCTTTCTAATCTGTTCCATTGATTTATGTGTCTGGTTTTATGCCAGTACCATACTGTTTTGATTACTGTAGCTTTGCAGTATAATCTGAAGTCAGGGAGTGTGATGTCTCCAGCTTTGTTATTCTTTCTCCAGACTGTTTTGGCTATTCAGGGTCTTATGTGTTTCCATACAAATTTTAGAATTTTTCATTCTAGTTCTGTGAAAAATGCCATTGGTATTTTGGAAGGGATTGCACTGAATGTGTAACTTGCCTTGTGTAGTATGGTCATTTTAACAATATTTATTCTTCCAATCCATGAACACAGTATAGCTTTCCATCTGTTTGTGTTGTCTTCAATTTCTTTCATAAGTGTCTTATAGTTTTCTGAGTACAGGTCTTCTATCTCCTTAGGTAAGACTTATTCCTAGGATTTTTTTTTTAATTTTATATTGGAGTATAGTTGATTTACAATGTTGTTTTAGTTTCAGGTGTACAGCAAAGTGACTCAGTTATATATATACATTTATCTATTCTTTTTCAGATTCTTTTCCAGTATAGGTAATTACAGAGTATTGAGTAGAGTTCCCTGTGCTATACAGTACAACCTTGTTAGTTACCTATTTTATATATGGTAGTATGTATAGGTTAATCCCAATCTCCTAATTTATCACTTCCCCCCACATTTCCCCTATGGTAACCATAATTTTGATTTCAAGATCTGTGAGTCTGTTTCTGTTTTGTAAATAAGTTCATTTATATCATTTTTTATTAGATTCCACATATAAGTGATATCATATGATACCTGTCTTTCTGTGTCTGACTTACTTCACTCCTTATGACAATCTCTAGGTCCATCCATGTTGCTGCAAATGGCATTATTTTGTTCTTTTTTATGGCTGAGTAATATTCCATTGTATATATGTACCACATCTTCTTTATCCATTCCTCTGTTGATGGACATTTAGGTTGCTTCCATGTCCTGGCTACTGTAATTAGTGCTGCAGTGAACACTGGGGTGCATGTATCTTTTCAAATTATGGTTCTCTCCGGGTATATGGCTAGGAGTGGGATTGCTGGGTCATATGATAGTTCTATTTTTAGTTTTTTAAGGAACCTCCATACTGTTCACATAGAGGCTGTACCAATATACATTCCCACCAACAGTGTAGGAGGGTTCCCTTTCCTCCACACCCTCTCCAGCATTTATAGTTCGTAGACTTTTTAATGATGGCAATTCTGTGTGAAGTGATACATTATTGTAGTTTTGATTTGCATTTCTCTAATAATTAGCGATGTTGAGCGGCTTTTCATGTGTTTTTTTGCCATCTGTATTCTTCTTTGGAGAAATGTCTATTTAGATCTTCTGCTCATTTTTTATTGGGTTGTTAGTTTTTATGATATTGGGCTGCATGAGCTGTTTGTCTATTTTGGAGATTAAACCCATCTCGGTCACTTTGTTTGCAAATATTTTCTCCTATTCTATGAGTTGTCTTTTCATTTTGTTTATGGTTTCCTTTGCTATGCAAAAGCTTTTAAGTTTAATTAGGTCCCACTTGTTAATTTTTGTTTTCATTTTAATTACTCTGGGAGGTGGATCCAAAAAGATCTTGCTGCAATTTATGTCAAAAAGTGTTCTGCCTATGTTTTCCCCTAGGAATTCTATAGCATCTGGTCTTACGTTTAGGTCTTTAATCCATTTTGCGTTTATTTTTGTGTATGGTGTTACGGAGTATTCTAATTTCATTCTTTTACAGGTAACTGTCCAGTTTTCTCAGAGCCACTTATTAAAGAAACAGTCTTTTCTCCATTGTATACTCTTGCTGCCTTTGTCATAGATTAATTGACTATAGGTGCATGGGTTTATTTCTGGGCTCTCTATACTGTTCCATTGATCTGTAAGTCTGTCTTTGTGCCAGTACCATACTGTTTTGATTACAGTATGGTACTGGAACAAAGCTTTATAGTATACTCTGAAGTCAGGGAGCCTGATTCCTCCAGCTCCATTTTTCTTTCTCAAGATTGCTTTGGCTATTTGGGGTCTTTTGTGTTTCCATACAAATTTTAAGATTTTTTTGCTCTAGGTCTGCAAAAAATGCCATTGGTAATTTGATAGGGATTGCATTGATCTCCTACCTCCTTAATTAG
>NC_041214.2:93019235-93036480 GCF_002837175.3 Physeter macrocephalus | reverse complement strand
ATTTTTTTTTTAATTTTATATTGGAGTATAGTTGATTTACAATGTTGTTTTAGTTTCAGGTGTACAGCAAAGTGACTCAGTTATATATATACATTTATCTATTCTTTTTCAGATTCTTTTCCAGTATAGGTAATTACAGAGTATTGAGTAGAGTTCCCTGTGCTATACAGTACAACCTTGTTAGTTACCTATTTTATATATGGTAGTATGTATAGGTTAATCCCAATCTCCTAATTTATCACTTCCCCCCACATTTCCCCTATGGTAACCATAATTTTGATTTCAAGATCTGTGAGTCTGTTTCTGTTTTGTAAATAAGTTCATTTATATCATTTTTTATTAGATTCCACATATAAGTGATATCATATGATACCTGTCTTTCTGTGTCTGACTTACTTCACTCCTTATGACAATCTCTAGGTCCATCCATGTTGCTGCAAATGGCATTATTTTGTTCTTTTTTATGGCTGAGTAATATTCCATTGTATATATGTACCACATCTTCTTTATCCATTCCTCTGTTGATGGACATTTAGGTTGCTTCCATGTCCTGGCTACTGTAATTAGTGCTGCAGTGAACACTGGGGTGCATGTATCTTTTCAAATTATGGTTTTCTCCGGGTATATGGCTAGGAGTGGGATTGCTGGGTCATATGATAGTTCTATTTTTAGTTTTTTAAGGAACCTCCATACTGTTCACATAGAGGCTGTACCAATATACATTCCCACCAACAGTGTAGGAGGGTTCCCTTTCCTCCACACCCTCTCCAGCATTTATAGTTCGTAGACTTTTTAATGATGGCAATTCTGTGTGAAGTGATACATTATTGTAGTTTTGATTTGCATTTCTCTAATAATTAGCGATGTTGAGCGGCTTTTCATGTGTTTTTTTGCCATCTGTATTCTTCTTTGGAGAAATGTCTATTTAGATCTTCTGCTCATTTTTTATTGGGTTGTTAGTTTTTATGATATTGGGCTGCATGAGCTGTTTGTCTATTTTGGAGATTAAACCCATCTCGGTCACTTTGTTTGCAAATATTTTCTCCTATTCTATGAGTTGTCTTTTCATTTTGTTTATGGTTTCCTTTGCTATGCAAAAGCTTTTAAGTTTAATTAGGTCCCACTTGTTAATTTTTGTTTTCATTTTAATTACTCTGGGAGGTGGATCCAAAAAGATCTTGCTGCAATTTATGTCAAAAAGTGTTCTGCCTATGTTTTCCCCTAGGAATTCTATAGCATCTGGTCTTACGTTTAGGTCTTTAATCCATTTTGCGTTTATTTTTGTGTATGGTGTTACGGAGTATTCTAATTTCATTCTTTTACAGGTAACTGTCCAGTTTTCTCAGAGCCACTTATTAAAGAAACAGTCTTTTCTCCATTGTATACTCTTGCTGCCTTTGTCATAGATTAATTGACTATAGGTGCATGGGTTTATTTCTGGGCTCTCTATACTGTTCCATTGATCTGTAAGTCTGTCTTTGTGCCAGTACCATACTGTTTTGATTACAGTATGGTACTGGAACAAAGCTTTATAGTATACTCTGAAGTCAGGGAGCCTGATTCCTCCAGCTCCATTTTTCTTTCTCAAGATTGCTTTGGCTATTTGGGGTCTTTTGTGTTTCCATACAAATTTTAAGATTTTTTTGCTCTAGGTCTGCAAAAAATGCCATTGGTAATTTGATAGGGATTGCATTGGTCTCCTACCTCCTTAATTAGAATTATTCCTAGGATTTTTATTCTTTCTGATGCAGTTATAAATAGGATTGTTTTCCTAATTTCTCTGATAATTCGTGTTAGTGTACAGAAATACAACAGATTTCTACATATTAATTTTGTATCCTACAACTTTACATAGTTCATTGATGAGTTCTAGTATTTCGGTGGTGTCTTTAGGATTTTCTGTGTATAGTTATCATGTCACCTGCAAACAGCAGCAGATTTACTTCCTTTCCAATTTGGATTCCTTTTATTTTTTTTTCTTGCCTGATTGCTGTGGCTAGGACTTCCTTACTGTTCCACATCTTTGTCACCACTTAGTACTGTCAGTCTGTTAGGTATTTTGGACAGTGTGTGGTAACATCTCTTTGAAGAGGTAATTTATATTTCCTTGATTACTAATGAGATTAAGCACCATTTCATGTTTAGACACCATTCAGATACCCTCTTATAAATGTCTGTTCAAGTTCCTTACCTACTGATATATTAGATTGTATTTTTCCTCATTGACTTATAGAATTTTTTTTAATGTTCATGATAATGACTTTCCTCTTTCAATAATTTTTGTTCTTGTCTTTATTTTTTCTTTCCTTCCACTCTCTGTGGCATTATTTTACTATTCTTTTTCTAAGTTCTAGAGATTAATAAGTCATTAATTTTCCAGTCTCTCCTCTTTAATAATATACACACTGTATACTATCAATTTCCCTTTAAAAACAACTCTAGCTGCATTTCACAATTTCATTAGGAGATATTTTTATTATACTTTCATTCCAAACTATCTTCCTGTTTCTACTGTGATTATTTTTTCACCCCAAAAGGGGTCAAAATTATTTATCAATTTCTAAACATGTGGGCATCTTTTAGTTATGTTTTTCTTATACTTATTGCTAGCTTAATTCCACTGCTGTCAAAGAATATATTTTAAATGACTTAAATCCTTTAAATATGTTGTTTTATGGCCTAGCATATGGTAGGGGTTTTTTTTTGTAAATGTTTCATATGTAACTGAAAAGAATATATACACTGCTCTTATTTGGTAAATATTCTACATACATCCATTAGGTCAAATTTGCTAATTGTATTAGTCGTATCTTCTATATCCCTACTAATTTGGGATATAGATGATTATCTGCATGTTTTCCCACATACTGCAAGAGATGTGTTAAAATCTCCCTAAACTGAAAGACAAGAGCTCCTAGATTGAAAGCAACTACTGAGTACCCAGCACAATGTTAGAAAATAGACCAACACCAAGACACATCAGTGAAATTTCACAATACTAAGGAAGAAAAGGATCTCTTAAAAACTCTCAAAGAAAAATTTTAAAATTTATATAGGGCTTCCCTGGTGGCCCAGTGGTTCAGAATCTGCCTGCCAATGCAGGGGACACAGGTTCAAGCCCTGGTCTGGGAAGATCCCACATGCCGGGGAGCAACTAAGCCCGTGAGCCACAACTACTGAGCCTGCACTCTAGAGACCACGAGCCACAACTACTGAAGCCCGCGCACCTGGAGCCCGTGCTCCCCAACAAGAGAAGCCACCGCAATGAGAAGCCCGCACACCGCAAGTAAGAGTAGCCCCCGCTCACCGCAACTAGAGAAAGCCCACGCACAGCAACAAAGACCCAACGCAGCAAAAAATAAATAAATGAATTTATAAAATTTATACAAAGGATGAAGGATCATCATGGCACTGGATTTCTCAATAGGAATGAGAAAAATGAAGTACTATCTTAAAAACTCTAAAAGTATTTAAAATCTTGACTTTTGTACCTGGAAAATCTATGAAATAATTGTAAGGCATTTTCAGACATGCTAATTTTTGTAAAATTTATACCCATAATAGGCTGTACACTGAAATAAAGTGGAACTTCCAAAAAGATATCCCCACTAAAATGAGAAAGTGAATCAAGAGAAATACATATGATCACAAAAAAAAAGAGGGCTCTGACTCAAGCAAACAGCAACGGGAATGAATAATAATGATAAAAAGAGATCTCAAGATAACTGCTGTACAGCACATATATAGATTAACCACCTATCTAAATTGGAACCACTCAGGAGGCTTTAGGAGAAACTTCTTCAAGAAAACAAATTGGGCAGAATAACAAATGTATTGGAACATATTGGGTGGAGATTTATATAAGTGGGGAAGAGGCTGGAGATAAATCAATGATAAGTTCATAGAAAACCAACTCATCAAACAAAAGACATTTATTAATTTCAGAGAAAACAAAAAGTTATTTAGAAAGTAAAATAATATACCACATGGCTCAGTTGACAACGACACTTATATAGTCATAATAGTATAATATTGAATACTGAACTAAGCAAAATAAGAACATAAGTATATTTGAAGAATGGGAATAGAATGAGAGGATAAAGAGAGACTAAGGGGCTGGAGGAGGAGATCGGGCAGAGTGAGTAAAGAATATAAAAAAGAGCTAGATCTTCATCTTCCCTAGTAAAAAGTCAATATATAATGTGTAAAACTAAAAACTCAAGTAGCTATATTTAGAGATATCCGTGTAAATAGAATTTTTAAAAAGCTGTAAGAGGGGCTTCCCTGGTGGTGCAGTGGTTAAGACTCTGCCTGCCAGTGCAGGTGACATGGGTTCAATACCTGGTCTGGGAAGATCCCACATGCCGCAGAGCAACTAAGCCCGTGCGCCACAACTACTGAGCCTGAGCTCTAGAGCCCGCATGCCACAGCTACTGAGCCCGAGTGACGCAACTACTGAGGCCCATGCGCCTGGAGCCTGTGCTGTGCAAGAGGAGAAGCCACTGCAATGAGAAGCCCGCGCACCGCTATGAAGAGTAGCCCCCGCTCGCCGCAACTAGAGAAAGCCCGCACGCAGCAACAAAGACCCAACACAGCCAAAAATAAATAAATAAAATAAATTAAAAAAAAAAAAAAGCTGTAAGAGTTGAAAATAATTACCTCTGGAAAGTACGGGATAAAGAAATGCTATTTTTCATAATTAGCCTTGACTACTTAAAAAGGATGTGTGTACAGATAACAAATACAAAAACTGGATTTTAAAAATTCTATCATAGGGCTTCCCTGGTGGTGCAGTGGTTGAGGATCTGCCTGTCAATGCAGGGGACACGGGTTCGAGCCCTGGTCTGGGAAGAGCCCACATGCCGCAGAGCAACAGGGCCCGTGAGCCACAACTACTGAGCCTGCGTGTCTGGAGCCTGTGCTCCGCAACAAGAGAGGCCTCGACAGTGAGAGGCCCTCACACCACGATGAAGAGTGCGCCCCCCCCGCTCGCCACAACTAGAGAAAGCCCTCGCACAGAAACGAAGACCCAACACAGCCAAAAATAAATTAATTAATTAATTTTAAAAAATTATATCATAAAAATGGTGAGCAGTCAGAAATTTAAGAATGTTTTCAAAATAATCTAAAATCACTCTTAGTCTTGAGTACTTCTTTTGGAACAAAAATGAAATGCCGTACATGAGTCTGTTCTAAATAAGTACTACCCTCCTCTGATGTATTTAACTCCTAGTTATTATGCACTTTTGCAAACACATTCTCAACATTTTTTGGAATCTCAGGAACTTAGTTATTTCAGGTACTTACCAAGATGCTGATTTCTGAGTAATATAGGAAATCTTGGTCAGCAGAAGTTCCAGCAGATACCCTCGGGGAGAGTCCCCCAGCATATGCAATTCATCCACAACCACCATTCCTAAAGAGATTTTCCAGATACTAGTTTTTACAGAATTTCACAATTCGAAGAATTTTAAAAGACTCAGTATCTTGTATCTTGTACCATAAATAGCTGTCATTATAATACACTGCAGGTAATACAAATTTCTAACCATAAAACAAAAATCAGATTCCACATAGCAGACAATTCTTTTCCAAGATATTTCAAGTATAATAAGTGGTCTTACCACAATGTATTCTGGATCTAAAAATCAATGATTAGCTAACTCAGGTCTAACTCAAGGAAAACTTCGTCGTGTTACTCAGACAATTCTTAATTGGCAACCTTGTAGAAATACATGTACAATGAAAATCAAGGACATCCACAACAATTATTCAGTGGGTTGACTTTTCTATGGGGAAAACAGCCAGGGCAACCATAGTGATGTTAGCAAGTGCTTAGAAAAACAGAATCAGATCAAGAAGAAATAAATGATTTTAAGGGGATGTTTTTGTTTGATTATGGTAGACTAGTGACTCACCCTACTATAAAACATAAATATGGTCATAATTCCCTCCTCTCCTACTTGGAGAATCAAACCAGTCTATGCACTTGGAATAATGCTCAAGAAATACTGAAATTAGTATCAACGAATGCCTCCGTTAAACATTTTCATAACATCATAGTCTGCATGTGCACTGGTGTCCCCTCCACAAATCCCCCTACAAAAATAAAGACCTTTCAGACTATTTCCTAATGACACATGATGATCCTTTTCTTCATCAGTAAGCTATTTCCAAATCATATTGTATGATGACTTATTTCAGCATTCATCCATCCAAAAAATATTTATTCTACCTAGTGTGCCAGGTACTGTGCTAGGTATAGTAGATATAACACTTAATCTGATACAACACAATATGACAATTCTGATACAAACTGATGAATATGATTTCTCTCTCCAAGCTTTATAGAGCGGA
Organism: Physeter macrocephalus; assembly: GCF_002837175.3. Taxonomy (NCBI): domain Eukaryota; kingdom Metazoa; phylum Chordata; class Mammalia; order Artiodactyla; family Physeteridae; genus Physeter; species Physeter macrocephalus. Next base: position 93,030,123 of record NC_041214.2, on the reverse strand, counting down.
GCCTGTGTCTCATTAATCTTTGATTTTACTCCCCACCCCTACCCTACCGTAACTTTACCATTTAAGTTCAGCAGGAAAACAATGAGTAGCTAACTGATATTCTTGCAGCTTCTATTGCTGCTATAACCACTCTCTTCCTGTTGCTACCTCTACATAGTGGACTTTCCCAAGTGGTTGGAAAAGAAAAAAAAAAAAAAAGGATTAAGGTAGAAAAGTTCCAAGCTCAAATACAGTGCCAGTTTCTATAGCTCCCTACCGTTTGCCTGCTAAATGGTAGCCTCTGGGTCCAGGCCTAATCTAGATACCACAGTACCAGAATATGATAATGAATACATATATACACTAATTGCAGAGATGGCAGATGCTTCCTTCTATTCCTGGTAAACTTTAGATAGGAAAGAAACAATGAGAAATGACTTGAGGGTTCAAGGATACCCTCTATGCTTTGTAAAGAGCAAAAATACAAGGAAGTAGAGTCAATAACATCAGTAGGATGCAAAACTTTTTTTCTTCTTTTTTACAGAGTTCCTAACATTACAGATGCCAATTCTCACCTCCAGAAGTAGATGACAATAGAATAAAACATAAAACATACAGAAATCACAACAGGTTCACTCCATTCTATCAAAAATAGCAAGAGAAAGTATATACTTATTTTCTTAATTGCTTACCTAATAGATCCATCTTATTTTCCTCTATGAGGCGATTGATCAGACCATTGGCTCTCTCAATTGTACAGACAGCAATATCCAAAGAAGAGAAATGCCCTGTTGGAGAGGTACTGCCCATATAACCATCTACTTTTATTCCTACTTCCTGAAACAGACTCTAAATTGAGTAAAAAGGAAAAATACAGGGGAAAATATTTGAAATTCATGAATCTTAAGTTGGTTCTTTCCCAAAACATAGACATAAGTATTCAAATACATTTATCAGATTACTGTTAGTTATTCCTGGTCAGGGCATACTGGTTCTTTTTAGAATCATATACTAAAAATAAGAAGTTCAGAACTGACAAAACTCAGTACAGAGATTTTCTGTTAAGACAGAGTGAAATAAAATGGCATACTTAATCAAATAAGTTCTAAAGCTCTTTATAGAAATTAAAATTGAAGAAAAACTACCTTAAGCACTAACATTTTTAATCTAATAAACAAGCAAGAAACTCACTATTTCTTTAACACTAATGTAATATTTTCAGAAACAAATTTATACTTCATGAGGAAAATATTCTCATTATCCCACTAAAGATTAGTTTTTTATATAACAGAAGAAAAGGTTTCAAAAGTCAAATGCAATGGGACTTTGATGTTAATTATTTTTAGTTTAACTTTTAACTAACATACCTTCTCAATAAAAAGGATCATTATTTTGTTACTTTGGTCTAAGGTGAAAGGATGTTAACCATGTAGAACCAGCTTTGTTGGCTATTTGACCTCTGAAATAACTGTTAAAAAGATTTATAGAACCATTGAATTTTAGAGCTGTTCATTCAATAAAATGTTTCTGAGTGTTTACTAAGTTAACCCAGAGTTAACCCCATAGTTTCATTTTACCAGTGAAAAAACTGAGGCCCAGCAGATTATGTATCTGGCCTGAAGACACAGGTAGTGGCAAAACTAGGACTAGAACTCAGATTTTTTGTATTACCACTGCAATAATCTTGGCATTCCAAAATCACATTTTTTCACTGCAGAAATCAGAATAAATTTATTCTATTTAATGAAACATTGTATTTGTAAAAATACCTTAAAGACCAGTGAGCATCACACAAATGTATACTGTTGTCATTCATTTTTGCAGGAGAACAGAAGAAGAAAACACAGGTCTGGAGCTTTACATAAGCACCAATGGATCTTGTTCTTCATCCTCTAACGTTCCCAAATGGCCCTGCATTAGGATGGGATATGCTTCCTCAAACACACTTCCTTTCCATGCTTCAGTCTAGTCCTACTATTCACTTAAGAGGTTGATTCTTAATTTGCACTTTTCTATGCTAATTAAAGTACTCTGCCATGGGCTTCCCTCGTCGCGCAGTGGTTGAGAGTCCGCCTGCCGATGCAGGGGACACGGGTTTGTGCCCCAGTCCGGGAGGGTCCCACATGCCGCGGAGCGGCTGGGCCCGTGAGCCATGGCCGCTGAGCCTGCGCGTCCGGAGCCTGCCCTCCGCAACGGGAGAGGCCACAACAGTGATTGGCCCGCGTACCACAAAAAAAAAAATAATAATAAAATAAAATAAAGTACTCTGCCTATTTCCTAAGGAAAAGTTTACAAATTTTTACACAATTTTCACCAATTGCTCTTTGATTTAATGGCCCTTTCTCCTTTATGCAGTAATTTAAAAGTTTCCCCTCATAAATGGTCAACTTTTAAAGCTACATTGGGATGTAATAAAAGAAATTTTATTTTCCAATTGCTTTTATAATTCTATTTCAAATGAGTAAAGCCGAAGCTGCCAATAACAGGCCTTTCACAATTTCAAAGTTAGTAAAAGAATATTACCTGGAAATAGTATTTCTTCTCTTTAGCCACAGAGACAAAGGGCAGAATAAATAGAGCTTTCTTCCGCGTTTCCAAGACCCGCTTCAATATAAGTAGTTCAGCAACAAGAGTCTTCCCAGCACTTGTAGGAGCTAAAACAAGTTATTCGGCAAGGTTATCACAAAAAGAAGTAATATTTGATACACTGCATTAATAAATGTTTTAAATCATATGAAGTAACTAAATAGCCCAAGGCTAAACTATCATTAAGGCCCCAGCTAGCATTTGAAACCTTTATACCCCGAAATTTCCCTGACTTTAAACCAGGTTTCTAAATACTCTCACAGTGAAAATAGAGACAAATAAATCTTTACATCAACTAAATGATGAATATTACTGAGTACCTAGCTTATACCTAAAGATCCTTTCCTTTAAGTACTGAATAGTTAAAAGCCCTGCTTTGGGGAAGTAGATAAAAAGCTTTAATACACTGTGATAGGAGCTATGATAGAAGTTGAGGGAGAAGAGCTGTAAGGAAGTTTATGGAAACAGAACTTATGAGAGCAAAGAAGGCAAGAAGAAAGGAATGCCAAGCAGAAAAAAACAGCATGTGTAAAGGTCTAGAGGAAAGCCTATTATGTTCAGATGATAGTAAGTAATTCAGTAAGTCTGAAGTATAAAGTACAAGTAGGAAAGTGAAAAAAGAGATATGAAAGTGCCACATGGAGAAGACTTTTATAATCCTACCATGTAAGGTATTTATCCTGAAAGCAATGCAGTGACTAGTGAGTTTTATGAAAAGGAATGACAAAATCATATTTGTACTTTATAGAGATCACTTTGGCTGCAGGAGCAAAGCAAGAGCAGAAAGAAAAGATTAACTAGGTAGAGAACTATTGCATAATCTAGAAGATGATAGTAAAGTAGGTCATGGACCTAAGAACAGAGTAGTAGCCAGAATCAAGACATTTGAGATAACAGACACTACACTTGGTTATTAATTAATGTGAGTTGGTGAGCAGAGTTATGAATGACACCCAAGTTCTTGTTTAAGCAACTGAAACGGTCAGGCCATTCTACCACTGCCACCAACTGCCACTAGTTAGCATTAACTGAGTATTTCTTACATGCCAAAAACTTTCTAAGCCCACACCCTGGCACTCATGCTCTCTGTGCGCACACGCGCTCACTCCTTCCCTCCCTCCGCTTCTCTCTCTCAACTAATTTGCAAGGTTACACAGTCAGTAAACAGCCTGAACTTGTATCTATTGACAGTTAACTCTAATTATTTTTGGCAGCCATAATGAAAATCTGGATGACTCACAATTTCAGAGAAAACTGATACAAAGGACGTACATCTTACCAAGTGATTATATTCTAAAGTCAGTATACTAAGCACAGATGGTTAAAAATTATGTAAGTCAAAGTTGCTCTTGAAAGCCCATATAAACCTTTCATAAAGTATATTACATAGGGTTTTGTATATACAATCCTGTATAAGCAGATCAATTTATAAACATATAACGTAAAATGTTCACACACTGAAAAGCAACTGAGATCAACTGTGGAAAGAGCACATTTACATCTCATACTGCACACTCACTCTGGGACATATGTTTTTTGAGAGGAATGGTAGGCAGATAATTCTGTTTAAATTGTTGGGGTTTTGCCTTCCCCCACCCTACCATCTAATGGAATTATCATAATTTAAGTATGCACATGATGAAACTCTGCTTTTCAAATATTTTAAGACTTTCTCTAGTTATAAAGCACTCTCTCACCCACCTTACCTCAATAGAGTGTCCTTTACATTAATAATGTCTTAAAAATAGTAGAGAAATTAACTTGCACAAATTTGAATACCTGAATAGACTAAATTCTTTCCTTCCAGGACTTGTCCAAGCAAAAGGCACTCTGCTTGCCATTCAAACATCTTTTTTACACCAAAACTGTGATATTTCTCCAGAACCGCTGTAGGAAGCCCCCAATTTGCCAATAGCAGCTTGTCTACTTCATGGTCAGGAAACGTCTGCTTGCATTCCCCTTTTAGTAAAAAAAAGAAAAAAAGGAAATAGTTGAATTTAGTTCTAACATAAGACTTCAGTAATTAGCCTTCCACTGTGTTTTGGGATTCCTATGTGTTGTAAAGAGGCTATTTAAAGTACATCCTGACATAAAACACATACAATATAAGGATCTGTGAGGAGCACTGGGCACTATTAGGAGTGAATTCCCTACAGGTGATGAGATTTGGCCAACTAGTAAGTTGTTTCTGTAAATAAAGGTCGAAAAGACCCAGAAACCACTTAAAGATTACTACCAGACAGTCGCTGAATATGGACTGAAAGCTCTTCCACGTCAATAGAAAGTGACGTGCCGCACCAAGTCCTAGTCACAAACTGAGAAAGGGGAATAGAAGCCTAGCAGGCCGTGCAAACGCGCGAGGTCCGCGCGGTGAGGACACCTCCCGACGAGTGGCCCGGCTGAGCTGCCCACCTCGTCCGCTGCCCACGGAGTGCCTGGGAGTACCTGCAGCTCTGGCCGGCGGGCGGCCGCGGTCCTTCAAGCTGCGTCTCAGGCCCGGGGGCGGGCTCAGCACCGGCCCCGAGAGGAGCAGGGGGCTGTCACTGCTGTCACCGCCGCTTCCCGAAAAGGAGTCTGAGCCTGATGCTGAACGTCGTCGTTTCCCACTCCAGCGCGTCAGATTCATCGCGAAATCTTCTCGGCCATTCAGGAAAAGGCACAGTCCCAGCGTCCTCCCGCTCGGAAAAAACGGAGACTGGCGACGGACGCGGCCGCCATCTTCCCGCCACAGCTTTCAAACTCAGGCCTCCCAGCCCGCTCCGGAACCATAGAGTTCTCAGTGAAGAGAGTAACCTGAGGACCATAGAATCGTGGGGAAGGAGGGGGCTCTAGCTGGTGTCCTAGACTTCCGGCCTCTCACCTCGGTTGTCGGATAGTGAAAGAGAACCAGAGTTGAACCTAGATTGAAAGGGGGGAAAAAAACGAGACTCAGTTTATATAATCTCCAATTATAATCATACTGGCTTAAAGTTTTTCCTTTTCATTTTGTCCTCTGGTTTAAATAGCAAGTTTATGTTAACTTCATAAAATGAACTGCTCATAATAGGTAGAGAAGTAGCTCTATTTAACATATTGTATTTTTAAAACAATTATTACAAATTATATGTGTAAAACATTATACAAGTAAAATTTAGGATTTAGAATGGAGTGCAATTTACTCTCTCCTGGTATGTGATGGTAGGGCAGAGGTTATTTCTGTACACAATTTCTACTTTAGCCATCATACGCTGTGAGGAATATGTGATGGAGAGATAGGGACTAAGGCCGATAGACCTCTTAGGTAGTAGAACGCTGCATGGAAGGGGCTCTGATATGCCCGAGTGATCATTCGGATCCAAGAGCTTGTTAATAGATCTGTGCTCTACCTTTGGCAAGGTAGGATCAAAAGAGTTCTGGACTTAAATTGATGCCAGTTAATTACCCAGTTGCACAATTCGTTTCACCAAGCAAATCTAGTAAGGGAAAGGCCTGCCCTGAAGGGGCGGTGCTTTTCTACAGCTCTAAAAGTCTCAAAAGGACCAGTCCAATAACAACAACAAAAATTCTCCTGTGAAATCTTCCTTGTTAAAAGAAAAATTTTTTGGACAGTATTCTAAAATTCCACAAGATGGAGACATTACTCCATGAAGGAAACATTTTTCTTTGTTACCTTTCGTGCAATCATTCACTCAACTAGTTACTGAGCGTCTACTACATGCTAGGCATTGGGTATATGGCAGGGAAATGGAAGAAATGGCTCCTGCTCTCAAAGTGAAAGAGACTAGAGGAGACAGACATTAAACTAATTAATTAATTGATAATTTTAAATTGTACTAATGCTCAGGCAAAAAAAATAGAGTGCTATCAAAGAAATAAAAGGATCCTAATTTAGATTGTAGTCATCGAAGATCTTTCAGAGATGCAGTGTAGCATAGGGGTCAAGAGTGCAGCAACTCTGTAGCCAGTCAGTCTGTGTTTGAAGACTTAGTAGCTGTGTGATTTTGCTTAACCCCCTGAGCTTCCTTTTCCTCATCTATATGATGGAGATAATAAGAGTAACAACTATTTGGTTATTATTAGCACTAAGTTAGTCATAGGTGTAAAGTGCTTAGAACAGTGCCCATCACATAATAAGTGCTCTTCAGAGGAAGTGCTATATAAATATTCTAATATTGCTCCCAATATAAATCCAGCACTTCGATGGGAAAAGAATAAACCAAAGAAATCTCTGTCACGAAGTTATTCTATTTTTATTAGGTGAACTATGATCAAGTGAGAAAAATAATTAGGAAGAAATTGAAAGACATGGTTTGTGTCATCCTTCTAAAAAGCCTAGAGAATATTTTAAAATTTACAATGTATTTCAAACATTCAACATAAATTTCTAATTTAAAAAAAACTCTTAGAAAATAGAAAGGAGGTTACTTTTCAAAAATGTTAAACATTTTTTGTGCTAATAGTTACCATAATAATTAAAGCTAATACACCTGAAGTATTTCCCACCTGTCTTTTAACTGTGAGCTTGGATTCCTTGGAATTTTATCTGTGGTAATTCCTTAAGGTCTGTATTAAAGACCTTGAAATTTTTTTTGAATATATTTCTACCAGCTACCTGAGAGACATATCAATTCTGGCGCATTTTAAATGTAATCTCTGGGTTGGCATTTTTTAAGATATGGAAGTGGTAATGTCAGACACCAGAGCCAGATTTGGACAGCTTCCACACTCACCATCTCAATGTTCAGAAGAGATATTTCTCTGCTTTACTTTCTGAGGGGGGTGTCGTTTTGGAGTTTGGGCTTTATACAGGGGATTTTAGATCTTATCACCCACCCTGCTAGAAACCCCAGATTCCTATCCCCCAGAACACATAATCCATTAAAATGCACACTCTAGACCACCAGGGATCAGCAGACATCACTATGGAAAGTTTTGGTTCTAATGCTTCACTTCTCTACTTACTCCTTTTATTAAGGAGTCAAATGTCAAATTATTTGACTGACAAGGAATTCTCTGATTTTACCAGTTTAGTCATGAATTTTAAAGGAAGCATTTTTTATATAACATCCAGAATTTTAAGGAAAGTGTGCTGTTCTAGAAGTGCTTTCTTGTTTGGCCTAATATTGCTAAACACAGAAGTAAAGGAAACTCAATAACAATTGATGTACCTTCATCTGATTATTTTAGTAAGTTGCATAAATAATGAAGAGTGGTTTATCCATTGAAATTGCAGAGGTTATATGAAAAAATGAAATTTACACACACTAAACTGTGAATTGACTAAAACAGAAACATCTAACCAGACTAAATAAATTCTGTGCTTCTCAGGGATGTAACGTACAACATGATAAATATAATTACACTGCTGTATGTTACATATGAAAGTTGTTAAAAGAGTAAATCCTAAGAATTCTCATCACAAGAAAAAACTTTTTTTCTATTTCTGTTTGTATCTATATGAGATGATGGATATTTACTAACTTATTGTGATAATCTTTTCATGATGTATGTAAGTCAAATCATTATGCTGTACACCTTACACAGTACTGTATGTCAATTATATCTCAATAAAACTGGAAGAAAAAAGCAATAAACAAAAAATCTATGTGCTTCTCACATGAGTGGAAGTGATTGGCAAAAAAAGAAACAGCTGGAAAATACACTTGATCAGAAATGTGGGATGCAGGATAGCCTCATCCACCAGAGGACAGACAGCAGAAGCAAGAACTACAATCCTGCACCCTGTGGAACAAAAACCACATTCACAGAAAGATACAGAAGATAAAACGCAGAGGGCTATGCACCACATGAAGGAACAAGATAAAACCCCAGAAAAACAACTAAATGACGTGGAGATAGGAAACCTTCCAGAAAAAGAATTCAGAATAATGATAGTGAAGATGATCCAGGACTCGGACAAAGAATGGAGGCAAAGACCGAGAAGATGCCAGAGAAGACAGAATGGGGGAATTCACTGCTGCGGAACAGAATAAAGAAAAAAGCATGAAAAGAAATGAAGACAGCCAAAGAGAGCTCTGGGACGACATTAAACGCAACAACATTCACATTATATGGGTCCCAGAAGGAGAAGAGAGAGAGAAAGGACCCAAGAAAATATTTGAAGAGATTATAGTCAAAAAGTTCCCTAACATGGGAAAGGAAATAGCCACTCAAGTCCAGGAGGTGCAAAGAGTCCCATATCAGATAAAGCCAAGGAGAAACATGCCAAGACACATAGTAATCAAACTGGCAAAAATTAAAGACAAAGAAAAATTATTGAAAGCAACAAGGGAAAAATGACAAAGAGCATGCAAGGGAACTCCCATAGGGTTAATAGCTAATTTCTCAGCAGAAACTCTACAGGCCAGAAGGGAGTGGCATGATATATTTAAAGTGATGAAAGGGAAGAACCTACAACCAAGATTACAAATTAAGAAAATGGTAATAGGGACATACATATCTATAATTACCTTAAATGTGAATGGATTAAATGCTCTTACCAAAGGACACAGGCTTGTGGAATGGATACAAAAACAAGACCCATATATATGCTGTCTACAAGAGACCCACGTCAGACCTAGGGACACATACAGACTGAAAGTGAGGGTATGGAAAAAGATATTCATGCAAATGGAAATCAAAAGAAAGCTGGAGTAGCAGTACTCATATCAGATAAAATAGACTTTAAAATAAAGAATGTTACAAGAGACAAGGAGGGACACTACATAATGATCAAGGGATCAATCCAAGAAGATGAGATAACAATTATAAATATATAGGCACCCAACATAGGAGCACCTCAATACATATGGCAACTGCTAACAGCTATAAAAGAGGAAATTGAGAATAACACAATAATAGTGGGGGACTTTAACACCTCACTTACACCAATGGACAGATCCTCCAGACAGAAAATTAATAAGGCAACGCAAGCTTTAAATGACACAATAGACCAGATTGCTTTAATTGATATTTGTAGGACATTCCATCCAAAACCAGCAGAATTAACTTTTTTCTCAAATGCACACAGAACATTCTCCAGGAGAGAGCACATCTTGGGTCACAAATCAAAGCTAAGTAAATTTAAGAAAATTGAAATCACATCAAGCATCTTTTCTGATCACAACACTATGAGATTAGAAATCAATTACAGGGAAAAAAACGTAAAAAACACAAACACATGGAGGCTAAACAATACATTACTAAATAACCAAGATATCACTGAAGAAATCAAAGAGGAAATCAAAGAATACCTAGAAACAAATGACAATGAAAACACAACGATCCAAAACTATGGGATGCAGCAAAAGCAGTTCTAAGAGGGAAGTTTATAGCTACACAAGCCTACCTCAAGAAAGAAGAAAAATCTCAAATAAACAATCTACTCTTACACCTAAAGGAACTAGAGAAAGAACAACAAACAAAACCGAAAGTTAGCAGAAGGAAAGAAATCATAAAGATCAAAGCAGAAATAAATGAAATAGAAACAAAGAAAACAATAGCAAAGATCAATAAAACTAAAAGCTGGTTCTTTGAGAAGATAAACAAAATTGATAAGCCATTAGCCAGACTCATCAAGGGAAAGAGGGAGAGGAATCAAATCAATAAAATTAGAAATGAAAAAGGAGAAGTTACAACGGACACCGCAGAAATACAAAGCATCCTAAGAGACTACTACAAGCAACTCTATGCCAATAAAATGGACAACCTGGAAGAAATGGACAAATTCTTAGAAAGGTATAACGTTTCAAGACTGGACCAGTAAGAAATAGAAACTATGAACAGACCAATCACAAGTAATGAAATTGAAACTGTGATTAAAAATCTTCCAACAAACAAAAGTCCAGGACCAGATGACTTCACAGGTGAATTCTATCAAACATTTAGATATGAGCTAACACCCATCCTTCTCAAACTCTTACAAACAATTGCAAAGGAAGGAACACTCCCAAACTCATTCTATGAGGCCACCATTACCCTGATACCAAAACCAGAGAAAGATACTACAAAAAAGGAAAATTACAGACCAATATCACTGATTAATATAGATGCAAAAATCCTCAACAAAGTACTAGCAAACACAATCCAACAATACATTAAAAGGATCATACACCATGATCAAGTGGGATTTATCCCAGGGATCAAGGATTCTTCAATATATGCAAATCAATCAATGTGATAAACTATATTAACAAATTGAAGAATAAAAACCATATGATCATCACAATAGATGCAGAAAAAGCTTTTGACAAAATTCAACACCCATTTATGATAAAAACTCTCCAGAAAGTGGGCATAGAGGGAACCTACCTCAACATAATAAAGGCCATATATGACAAACCCA
>NC_041214.2:92985466-93018350 GCF_002837175.3 Physeter macrocephalus | reverse complement strand
CTAATCTATGACAAAGGAGGCAAGGATATACATTGGAGAAAAGACAGTCTTTTCAATAAGTGCTGCTGGGAAAAGTGGACAGCTACATGTAAAAGAATGAAATTAGAACACTCCCTAACACCATACACAAAAATAAACTCAAAATGGATTAGAGACCTAAATGTAAGACCAGATGCTATAAAGCTCTTAGACGAAAACATAGGAGGAACAATCTTTTACATAAATCACAGCAAGATCTTTTTTGATCCACCTACTAGACTAATGGAAATAAAAACAAAAATAAACAAATGGGACCTAATGAAACTTAAAAGCTTTTGCAAAGCAAAGGAAACTACAAACAAGACGAAAAGACAAACCTCAGAACAAGGAGGTGTTACCTCACACCAGTTAGAATGGGCATCATCAGAAAATCTACAAACAACTGCTGGAGAGGGTGTGGAGAAAAGGGAACCCTCTTGCACTGTTGGTGGGAATGTAAATTGATACAGCCACTATGGAGAACAGTATGGAGGTTCCTTTAAAACTAAAAATAGAATACCATATGACCCAGCACTCTCACTGCTGGGCATATACCCAAAGAAAACCATAATTCAAAAAGACACATGCACCCCAATGTTCATTGCAGCACTCTCTACAATAACCGGTTCATGGAAGCAACCTAAATGCCCATCGACAGCTGAATGGAAAAAGAAGAAGTGGTACATATATACAATGGAATATTACTCAGCCATAAAAAGGAACGAAATTGGGTCATTTGTAGAGACATGGATGAATCTAGAGACTGTCATAGAGTGAAGTAAGTGAGAAAGAGAAAAACAAATATCGCATATGTGGAACCTAGAAACATGGTACAGATGAACCGTTTTGCATGGCAGAAATTGAGACACAGATGTAGAGAACAAACGTATGGGCGCCAAGGGGGGAAAGCAGTGGTGGGTGGGGCTGGTGGTGTGATGAGTTGGGAGGTTGGGATTGACATGTATACACTGATGTGTATAAAATGGATGACTTATAAGAACCTGCTGTATAAAAAAATAAATTAAATAAAATCCAAAAAAAAAAGAAGCCCTTTTGACTCCCATAGGAGCCTGAATTTTCACTACTCCATTTACCCACACTTGAACATGGCTGTTTAATTATCTGTCTTCCCCACTAGACATAATCTCCATAAAGTCAGAGATCATGTCTATTATGGATGACTTTGTATACCCTGCTGATGAGTATTGAAGGTCTCAGGCGTTTGTCCCATAAATCTTTACTACAATCCTTTGAGGGAATTAATTATTGCATCTGGTTGTTCTGTCAGTTATTGAGAGAGAGATGTTGGAGTCTCCAATTATGATTCTGGTTTTGTTTATTTTTCCTTTCAGCTCTATCAGTTTTTGCTTCACATTTGTTGTTTCATATGTACACATTTAGGATTGCTACGTCTTCTTGGTATATTGATCCTTTTATCACTATGTAATGTCCCTCTCTGTCCTTGATAATTTATTTACTTTGCTCTGTACTTCATCTGATATTAAGATAGTCACTCCAACTTTCTTTTGATTAATGTTTGCATTCTATCTTTTCTATCCTTTTATTTTTAACCAACTTATGTAATTATATTTGAACTTAGTTTATTGTAGAGAATATACAGTTGACTCGTTTCCTCCCCACCTACTCTGCCACTCACTGTCTCTAAATTTTCATATTTAGACCATGTATATTTAATGTAATTATTGATATTAGGGCTTAGGTTTCTTATTTTATTTTTTGTTTTACGTTTATGTTTGTTTTTTCTGTTTTCTTTTTCTTGCCTATGTATGGGTCGCTAAAACATTTTTTCAGAATTCTGTTTTATTTTGTCTACAATTTTTGAGCACCTCTTTGCATAGCTTTTTAAAGTTATTGCTCCAGATAGTATATATATAGTAATAATATATGATATATGTAATAATAATGTCCAAAGTCAATAGATTTTGAAATTGTGAGTGAACTATAGAAGTCTTATCTCCCTTTATGTCCCTTTACCCTCCTCCATTTATAATATGTATGTTATTGTGTTAAATATTTTCTCTATATTCATTGAGAACCACCCTGAAAGGTACTATAATTTTGCCTTTAACCACTGAACAGTTTAGGAAACTCAAGAGGAAAATGAAAATGTATTGTGTTTACCCATATTTTTATCCATGTTCTTTCTTCCTTCTGTTGTTCCAAAAATCCTTCTGTTATCATTTCCTTTCTTTTTAGAGAACTTCCTTTAGCCATTCTTTTAGGGTAGGTCTGATGGTGATAAACTCTCTTAGTTTTCTTTCATCTGAGAATCTCATAAATTCCCCTTCATTCCTGAAATAGTTTTTCACGTCCTTCTAGTCTTCATGGTTTCTGATGCTCTCATCTGAATTATGCTGTCATTTGAATTGTGCTGTCATTTGAATTGTGTTTCCCCTGTTGATAATATGTCATTTCTCTTTGACTGCTTTTAGAACTTTGTCTTTAGTTTTCAGAAGATTTATTATCATATGTCTTGGTATTAATTTCTCTGGTTTTAACACATTTCAGGCTTGCTCAGCTTTTTCAATCTGTAGTTTTATTATTTTTGCAAAATTTTGGAAATTTTTAGTCATTTTTAAAAATAGTTTTCAGCCCTCCCTCTTACTCTGTTTCTGGGACTCTGATGATACAAATATTAGACCTCTTTTTGTCCACAGGCCCCTAAGGTTCTGTCCATTTTTTCCCAGACTATTTTCTCTTTGTTTTTTAGATTGGGTAGTTTCTGTATTTCAGAATCACTGATCCTTCCTTCTGTCCTCTCAGTTTTGCTATTGAGCCTATTCATTGAGTTTTTCCTTTTGGTTATATTTTTTAGTTCTAAAATTTTCATTTGGTTCTTCTTTATATTTTTATTTCTTTTTGAGGCTTTCTATTTCTTTACTGAGCTTTAAATTTTTTATTTGTGTCAAGAGTATTTGTTATTGCTTATTCAAAAAATTTTATGATGACTCCTTTAAAGTTCTTGTCAGACAACTTGACATGTGTGTCATCTCATCGTTGGCATTTGTTGATTGTCTCACTTAGTGTGAGATCTCCCTGGCTCCTGGTATATCAAATGATTTTCACTGGAAACCTGGACATTTTGTACATTATACGACTCAGGATATTATTTAAATCTTGTGTTTTATCAGGCCTCCTCTGATACCAATCTGGTGGATGGAGGGGGCACCACCTTATTACTGTCAGGTGGAGGTGGAAATTCAAGTTCTATGCTCAGCCTCCCTTGACACTGTGTGTGGGGGGAGGGGTTGGGGGGAGAGTGGGTAGGGTGTAGGGGGAGAAGGGAGGGAAGGATCTCATTACAGCTGGGCCAGGGTGGAAATTTAGTTTCCCTACTAGTCCTCTCTTGATTCTACGCTGGCTAGGAAGGGGAGGGACAACTCGTTACTGCTCTCTTCACAGCTTCCATTGATACCTTTTGAGGGGGCCAGGGGTTGGGGGGCTTGTTACTATTGAGAAGTCATGAAAGTCCTCATTCTCAACTAAGCCTCATCTGATACTACTCCCGCAAAGATGGGGAAGAATACCTCATTATTACCAGATGGGGATGGAACTCTAGGTTTCCCACTTGGTCTTAACTGAAGCTTGTGGACAGAAAAATGTTCATTACCACCCAACAGGAAGTCCTGGCTCCCCACTCAGCCTTCTATGACATCTCCCAGGTGCAAAGAAGCTGGGGAGGGAATGCTTCCTTACAGTGGTAAAGGTGTAAGCCTAGGCTTTTCACTCAGTTTTGCTGGCCAGGGTAGAAGTGGGGCTCTAATGTTTTTGTAGAGTTCATATTGTCTAAAAGTCTCCTGTCTTTCTTGGCTGCCCCTTTCCTGGTCTTTTGAGAGGAAGAGGACTTTTCTTGGTACTTTTTTTGTCTGTGCCCATTGGCATTTCCAGGTTGATTGCTTTTCTAGTGTCCAGTCTGGGATATACATGGCAAGACAAAACCAAAAAAACAACAAAACAAAACAGGAAACTCACAATATCATCCTATGTTTGTTTATATGTAATATTCAGGACTTTGGGTTGTACTTAGTAAAAGGAATAGGGAAAAGTACGTCTACTTCATCTTCCCAGAAGCAGAAGTCTCACTTTGCATTCTTTTAATCATCTTTTTTCACAAACAGATATTTATAGTGTATACTGTTGTTGCCCTGCCCAGATCCCTTTAACTGCATATGGTTTACCCAGTCCTCAGCTTTTCTAACTGTTGGCTAATAACCCACAGCTGCCCCTTTCTCTGAGGCATTGCCCTGGGGTTAGTGGGAGCTAAGTCTTCCCTTAGTCATCAGCACCCACCCTTCCTGCCAGGACCAGATCTCTCGGCCAATGCTGCAAATTTGTGCTCTAGAGCTTCCCCTTGAGATGAAACTACAGCTACTCTGTAGCTGAGACCACACTCGATATATTTATGTTGCCTGATTTATCAGTCTTTTCTTTTGTGGTTAATGCTGTTTGAGCATTTATCTCCCACCCCTCCTCCCTACTACCTTTTTCTCTTTGACGGTCTCTGATTTCCATTTCTCTAAATTTGTTTCTGGAATGGCAAAGTAAAGAGAGCTAGTCCCAACTCAATTCAACTCTCTGAGATTCAATGATCTCATCAGCAAAGTGGGGTTAATGCACCTATCTCACATATTAGCGGGGGTTCCATGAGAGCATGCACTTACACACACTGGTACAGGGTTTGAAACCTAATGAGAAGCAATAAATGGGAGCAAATTTTTTTTATCTGTAATTCAGTTGTCCCAGGCTCTTGTGTGTTACCTACTCTCCCTCTCTATTTTATGTTTAAGGTTTTTTAAATTACACCTTTCCTGTCTAAATACTATTAACAGCACAGCCAAGAATTGCCTGCCCTCCTTTCATCCCTCAGCCTCTCCATCTTGTTTCACTTCTCTCCTGTTGGTCTGTCTCAGGTCAGAGCACATCTCACTCCTTTCATCTACCCTCTCCATATCTCTCCCTCACCTTTCTCTGCCACACCTTGTGGTTCCTCTTGCATCAGAGTCTCTGCCCCTGTCCTGGTCTCCTGTGGAAAAATGCCCAAATCTTCTTAGGCAAGAGCACTCTCACAGACCAAGTATGAGAGAGGGTTGAGGGGGACATGCAGAGAAATAATGAAAGTCCCTCTCATGGACTGTCTTGACCCACAAGCAGCCTATGAGACTTGGAGAGAAAGAAAGGGAGGCTGAGAACTATTTTTATTAATTTCTAGAAAATATAAGCTTCTAAACAAAGATTCAAAATATGTAAAACAAAATTAGACAATTAAAAGGAGAAACAAAAACACCTACCGACATAAGAGACTTTAATACAGCTCTCTAAGGAACTGATAGATCAAGCAGACAAAATAATCAGGATGTAAAAGTTTTGAGTAATACAGTGAACAAGCTATATATATGTAACATTTATATATAATTCTGTACCCAGATAATAAAGAAAATACTTTCATTTCAAACATGCATGTAACATTGTAACACTTATAAAAATGAACTGTAAAGTAAGCCAAACAGGAAAGACAACAAATACCAAAGAGAATGTGTACTGTGCTCATTCTCCCACTGCAAGGCAAGAGATTTACAAATTAAAAAAATTTTTTTCTTTCCCCTTCCAAAAAACTCATATATTTGGAAAGTAAAACTACACTTCTAAGCAATTCATAGCCTGAAGAAAAGGCCACATTGGAAAAGTACAAAACACTTACATTTAGAAGTGATCTATACTGAAAGCAAAATGTGTGGGATGAGGCTAAAATTGTGCCTAAGCTAAAGATCTAGCCTTAAATGTTTATCATAGAAAAGAAGGAAGGCTTTAAATCGGAGCTGGATGATCAACATAAGATGTTAGATAAACTCAAAGAAACAGTAAGAAGTCATGGTAAAAATAGGAGAAATTGATACAGCAGGAAACAAACAACAGAGATCAGCCAATCAAAAAAAAAAGGTAGTACTTTGAAAAGAATAATAAAATAAATAAGATTGGCCAAGAGAAAAAGAGAAACAATTTAAGTAATTAAAAGGGAGCATACTTACAGAAGGAGTATATTAGCAACACATTTTTTTCCATTTAAAGAAAAAAAGCTACATTTCAGAGTTTAGGAACTTGCTCAAGTAAGCATCTTCAGGATTCAAACACTGGGCATATTTTCATGAGACCATTTTGGATAAATTGCTAAATTGCAAATACTTAGAGTCCTGAGGTTTTTCTCTAAACAACACACAAATTCAAATAATCAAGAGTGACCACCTAGAGGGGTGGGATAGGGAGGGTGGGAGGGAGGGAGAGGCAAGAGAGAATATTGAACTTTCTTATATCTAAATTTAAAAACCTGACCCCATATATGCACTACCAAATGTAAATTAGATAGCTAGTGGGAAGCTGCCGCATAGCACAGGGAGATCACCTCTGTGCTTTGTGACCATGAGAGGGGTGGGATAGGGAGGGTGGGAGGGAGGGAGACGCAAGAGGGAAGAGATATGGGAACATATGTATATGTATAACTGATTCACTTTGTTGTAAAGCAGAAACTAACACACCATTGTAAAACAGTTATATTCCAATAAAGATGTTAAAAAAAAAGAAAAAAAAAAAGAATGGAGCTGGTACTGTCTGAGAAATATTTTTGGAGGTAGGACAGTAGCCTTGAATAATAATACTTACACATAACTCCTGGGGACTTTCTATGGGCTAGGTTCTGTGCTAAGTACTTTACTGCCATAAGTCCTGGCTTGTCTGTCTTCCACTCCAGCTCCCCACCAGAACATAAGTTGCACAATGACAAAGCCTTTGTGTATTTTGTTCATTGATGTATCCTCACAACCTTTAACAGTGCTTGGCAAATGGCAGGTGCTCTATAATTATTTGTCCAATGAATGAATATAGATTATTCTGAGGAAGTTTTTCATCCTAGTTTTATTTGAGACTTAGCTAGCTGACACGACTTGTTCAGAGCTCTTACCTACTATATTCCTCTGCCTCCCCTTGCAGACAGAGAGCATTTGGAGATGCAGTAGGAGAGGCTGGGATCCTGAGTGCGTGCAGAGTCATAGTGGAGGGCAAAGCTGAAGATTTTTTTTTTTAAACGTAAGTATAGCACACTTTATTTATTTTTAAATGTATTTATTTATTTATTTTTGGCCGTGTTGGGTCTTCCTTGTTGCACGCGGGCTTTCTCTAGTTGCAGCAAGTGGGGGATGCTCTTCGTTGCAGTGCACGGGCTCTAGGAGCTCAGGGTTCAGTAGTTGTGGCACGTGGGCTCAGTAGTTGTGGCTTGCAGGCTCTAGAGCTCAGGCTCGGTAGTTGTGGCACACGGGCTTAGTTGCTCCGCGGCATGTGGGATCTTCCCGGACCAGGGCTCGAACCCGTGTCCCCTGCACTGGCAGGCAGATTCTGTGTGTGTGTGTGTGTGTGTGTGTGTGTGTGTGTGTGTGTGTGTGTGTGTTAGTGATTTGGAGTTTCTTTTAATTTTTCCAGACTTCTACCAGGTGACACAATGTTCAGGTCCATGACTTATGTTGATGAAGAAGAATCATCTTGGTCTCTCTGACTTTCATGCTCATATTTCTGTTCATTTTTCTGTTTTAGTGATATTAGAACCTTATCCTTTTCTTTCCTGCTCTCCAGGTTGTGGTAATGTGCATCAGACATATATTCCATCAAATCCATTATGGCATCACTGTTCATCACTACAGATGAAATTCTTTCTTCTCCCGCCTTCATTAACAATAGTGTCCTTACAAGAGGATCATTCCCATAGCACATAAACATGATATTTCATCTTCCAACTGAAAGGCTGTGGAAGTGCAGAGCAACTTCTCTTACATCCTCAATACAGCTTTTGTGTCCATCTCATTCTAGTGCTGAGGATTAGGTGACAGTGGAAGAAAGAGTACTGTTAACATGGTAAAGCAGGGTGCTGTTTCCCCTTTCACACCAGCCAAAGAACATATCAGGTGTCTCCCCTGAAGGCTAAGCTTATTGTCATAGTTCAATATCAGTTTTCAGGCACATACATCTCATTTAATAAGAATTTTAAATATAGGGTAACAATAGAATGGCATCATTCGGGTTCCAAGTCCACTCTGATGCTCTTGGAACTGTTAGTTTCTGTGTTTCAGCTTTTTCTTCAGGCCAGCTCTCTTTCTGTTCACAGGACGGCTGCTAGTGTTGGAGGGTCTCCTGCAGAGGCGGGGGGGTGGTTCTGCTTCACCGTGGGGACAAGGACACTGGCAGCAGAAGCCCTGGGAAGCACTCCCTGGCATGAGCCCTCCCAGAGTCTGACGGCAGGCAGATTCTTAACCACTGCGCCACCAGGGAAGCCCCTGAAGATGTTTAAGGGCTAGCGGTGAGGCCTTGAATCTTTATCTGAGGCATACAAGGGTGAAACTGGTTTAATGTCATGTACAAACAAAGATTTTAGCCTTTACACCTCTTTGGGCATTATCGTGTCTCCCATTCTGGACTCAAAAAACTGCCTGTTTATCCATCCCTGATCCCCATTGCACACTTGTCCCCATCCAGGAAAGAAAATCATGTCCTTCCCACCTACGGCAATCTAAAGTTCACAATGCCTCATGTTGAAGACCCTCGGCCAAGGCCATCACCAAAAATATTAGTGAGATGTCTGAACATCTCCATCCCTATTTCTTTTCTTTCTTCCTCCAAAAAATATACATTGTCAGGCCTGTACTCTGTGACAGGCATAAGAAGATGAACAAGACCTGATCTCTGCCACAGAGGTATCCATCGTCTGGTAGAGGTACACACAGTTCTACTGTAAGATGACAGGAAAGTTTCTTTTTAACATAGGAAAATTTAACCATATTTGTAAATAGTCTTAAGAGCTTTATACTTTTATTGAATTCTCATAAATCTATGAGGATGACATTTGCCCCATTTTACAGATGAGTAAACAGATGCACAGAGGTGAAGTCACTTGTCCAAGGTCATATAGCTAGTAATACTGGGGACAGGGGGCTTAGTTAGGGAGCTGGCACTGGGAACCAATTCTGCCTGGATCCACAGGCCACATTTTTAACCTATAGGTAATGCTGGTTTGTATGTTGATAGGAAGGAAAGAAAGAAGAAAAAATTTGAGGTTGGAAGAGATAGTTCCCCCACATTTCCTGACCTTTTCAGACCTTTTTATAACAGCTGGCTCAATGGTGCATATGGTGATCCCTGGACCTTTAGATGACTCATGGTGATCCAAAGTGATTTCATAATGATTCATGTTGATGGTCCATGACAACCCACTATTGCTGGTTCTGTGGTGATCCATTGTGACCCATGGTTATCCTTGATCCATTAGAATCTATGGTGATTTATGGTTATCTGACTGAAGGTGCTCCATAACAGCAATGAAAATGCCATTTTCTACCTTTGCATTTTATTCTGGGGCAGGTGTAATTTTCATGATGTCAGCCAAACAATGTCACAGTAAAAAAAAATAATAATGCACTGTGCCTACTTGTAATAAGATGAACATTTCTCATCCTTTATTTTGTTTGCTCTGGGTGTTCTGTGGTAAAGATGGAGATGTTGTGTACAGATGATGTGTACCTCCCTTGCCGTGAGGGGTTACGGGGTGGAGAGAAAGTTGGAGCTAGGCCTATAAGCAGTTAATTTTAAAATACAGCAAAATTGTTCATATTTGATATTTAAGTAAACAAAGTGGCCTGTCAAATTTAATAGGAAGTATGGTACAAATTTTGTGGGTAAACACAAACACATAGATACACTCCACAGACACAAGTCATGAAAAAAATGTATGCTGTGTGTTAGAAAAAAGTATATATACACAGATTTAAACAAAGCAGTTTTCTACTATATGCTAGGAAAGAAGTTTAGCGTCATCTGTGTGAGTGCATATAACAGAGGAACTCATCAGGAAAGGCTTCTATGATGAAGTATTTGAACTGAAACCTGAAGCATTAATGTAAGATAATTACAGGAAATTAGGAGAGAAAGAGCATTCCAGGCAAAGGACCAGTGTGGGCAAAGGACCTGGGTTTTAAAGGACCTTGGAGAATTCTAGAAGCTTAAACAAGACCAACATGCTGGAAGATGGTGGGAGAAATTGGCAAAAGATGACATGAGAGATAGGAAAGGTCTAGATCGTGCACAGCATTACAAGCCATAGTGTTCGGCTTTTATTCCTTGGACATTAGAAAACAGTTGAGGGAATTCCCTGGCATCCAGTGGTTAGGACTCTGCACTTTCACTGCAGGGGACATGGGTTCGATCCTTGGTCGGGGAACTAAGATGTTACAAGCCACTCATCTGGGTCAAACACAAACAAACAAAACAACAACAACAACAAGAACAGTTGAAGAGCTAGGAAAAAGCATGTATCAATTTATGTTAAAAGATGACCCTGGGTCTTATATGAAAAAGAGAAATAAAAGAACAATGTACAGGAGCAAAAGCAGAATGAAGGAAATGAGTTATAAGATTATTGTCATCCTCCATTAAATAAATGTTGGTGGCTTTTTAGTAACAGTGGAAATGGTGAAAATTATCAGACTGCACATCTATACTGATAGTAGATTGCTTGTGGATTCAATGTAGAGTGCAAGAGAAAGAGAAGTCAGGGATGACAAAAAAAAAAGCTGGAACCCCTTTGGCATAATTCAGCTGACCACACATTTCAATCTTACCATGTCTCCCTAGCTGGTAAAATTTTACATTAATTTCTTTACATTTAAACATTTCTATGCCCACAAGGGCCAAAAAAGCAACATAAATAAGTAAAGTGAAATGAGTGGGGACTGTGAAAAACTCTTTATAGTTTCCTTCCTTGGACATTGCATGTGGCAAAAACCACCAATAGTTGACCCCTAGTAGCAGCTATTCACATCTTCTAGCATAATAACAGAATTCCAAAATTTTACCTAGGCCCATGGCCATCCAAAATACAGACTATCAATGAGGGTTTCTCAGGAAGGCTTAACTGTATGACTGATACAGAATAAAAGATTTATTGCAGACATTAGACCTTATAAAACTGTGGGATATGGTGAAGACTGCTTTACCTCTGCTTCTGGTGGCAGGTCTGAAGTCCCTACAGGTCAGCAGGGCCAACAGTTGGGAAGAAAGCCTGGATGTGAAACAGGGAAGCATGAGAACAAACTGGAACTTGCCAAGACAAATTGGGAGTCCATAACTGCAAATGAGAAACCGCATTCATCTCACTGCCTCCTCCTCTCAACGGGAAAAGTAGCAAAAAAAAATTGTAGCCATCTTTAATCTACAGGACTGACTATATTTATTTTCCTTCCTTGCAGTCAAGTATGTGAGCACTTTAGTGTTCATGATGTGTCTAGATGAGGATTTTTTTAAACTTTAGGGATTTAACAGCCTCCTAGAATCTAAGTATTGGATTAATTCATTCTGGAAAATTCTTTTTTTTTAATAAATTTATTTATTTTTGGCTGCGTTGGGTCTTCGTTGCTGTGAGTGGGCTTTCTCTAGTTGCAGCAAGCAGGGGCTACTCTTCATTGCAGTGTGTGGGCCTCTCATTGCGGCGGCTTCTCTGGTTACGGAGCATGGGCTCTAGGTGCACGGGCTTCAGTAGTTGTGGCTCGTGGTCTCTAGAGCTCAGGCTCAGCAGTTGTGGCTCACAGGCTTAGTTGCTCCCTGGCATGTGGGATCTTCCCAGACCAGGGTTCGAACCTGTGTCCCCTGCATTGGCAGGCGGATTCTTAACCACTGCTCCACCAGGGAAGTCCTGGAAAATTCTTAGATATTATATTTAAAATACTGCTCAACTATATTCTGTCTCTCTCTCTCTCTCTTCCAGATCTCCAATTAGAAGTATGTGAGACTTTCCCACTCTATTATCCCTGTCTCTTAATCCTTCCTTCCATCCTTCCTTGGAAAAAGGATATGTCCAGTAGCTGGGATGGAACAATAGGGTCTTGGAATTTCCTCTTCCTAGAGACTACCTTATATCCTTTAAGAAAGATTTTCAGGGAACTGTTTGAACTTGAAATTTTTTGAGTCATTCAGTTATGCAAGATCATCTTTAAACATTGGTTTAGGGTTTTCCTAAAATATTTTGTCATCCCCAAAATTTGGTTGATGGAGGCCCACCCATCTCTTTCATAAATGAGAGGGAATAAAAAGAAGACTGCATGAATCTGTGTAATTATTCAACAAATCTGCTTTAACAGTGACCTTCTCAGAGATGCCTTCCTTTCTAAATATCACCCAATAGCTCAGCACTCTCTTTTCCCTTCCTCAGCTCTATTTCCTTCATAACACTTAAAACTCTCTGAAATGTATTATTTGCTCACATGTTTATAGACTCACTTTCTCGCCAGAATGTAAGTCCACGAGGGCAGGAACTTTGTCTTCTTCTCTGTTTTATCTCCAGCACTTAGTACAATGTGTGACACATAGTAGACACTCAAAATATTTGTGGAATGGATGAATGACAACTATGTCAGGCATTTTGTTGGGGTCTGGAACACAACGATGAAGGAAAGAAACACAGTATCCTCTCTTGTGTATCTTAATTTCAACCCAACTGTCCTCCTTTTCTGAAATTTTTCAGTTTTGTTTTTTGATCTGGAAATTAGTCTGAGGAAGCCTTTATTGCATGTACCATGTTCTCTGAGTTGTAAATATTAACTCTCCATACCAGGGACATCAATTGTGAGCACTTGAGAAGGATTCCTGAACTATGAATATCCTAGAGTTTGATATTTGGGCCCGGATAGCCTCAGACTGATTTGTCCTTTTTCTTCCTCCTGGGATGAGGGAGGGGATATCTATGAAAACCTTGAAGAAAGAGGATTTCACTTATCAAGGGAGAATGTAGCAACCAATCAATAAACAAACATAAATGTTTAATTGTTTTAGTGATATGAATGGCTTTAACTTCATAGCCACCCTGAGACCTTGTGACTTGCCCAAGGTCACACATCTATAGTGTAGCCTAGATGCACACAGTTCGGCTCCAGAATCCATTCTCACTCTTTTCTACATTTTCCCACTCTCTTTTCCTTATTTTTCTGCCCTCCCCCATCACTTTGTGGACACTTTTGATGCCTGGGAGAACTGCCAGAGTTCTTTTTTACATCTTTGCCTTCTCTTCTTTCTTCGCCCTGTCAGGCAAGAGCTACAGAGGAGTCTTAGACCCCTGCCCAGCTAAGAAGAAAGAAAGGTGGAGGAGAGCCATTGTGGGGTTAAGGAGGAAGAATGAGCCAATCAGACCTTCAAAAACAGGACCTGCCCAGGGAATAAGGCTGTGTCCCTGGAGTACCAGCCACCTAGAATGAATAAATGGATTGAATGGAATGAAAGAATAATGTCCTCAACAACCACAGTCTATGCCACATAACTGGCACAGGGTCTTTCTCCAGGATGAGAGTAGAGAACAAACAACACTGCTCCTTCCAGACAATTTTCCTCCACACACACACCATGTGTTTCCACCCCTGCAAACAGTTTTCTCCTTGCTCACTTCTGAGGCTGGAAACCTTTGCCATCGTCCTAGATGGCATCATCACCCAGCACATTCTCTTCCTCTCAGTGCTACAGGACAACCCTATAGCCCTGCCTCTTCATAGACTGGCCTCTATGGAAAAGGAGGAATCTGCATTTCTCACCCAGCCAAGAAAGGGGGTGGAGAAAAGGAAGGAGGAGCTGCCTAAGGGAGAGCTGGGAGGGCCCCTGCGCTGGATCCACTCAAGGTAAACCCAGAGTAGAACCAGGCAGGCTGGAAAATGGCAGAGAGATAGACAAAGGGTTCAGCAAATGAGATTTTTTTCTTTTAACTTTCATTTTTTCTCATTATTGTAAAAAATGAAAATATGATGAAGAAAGTGAATATTCAATGGAATCCCTATCTCTTAAAATAATCCCTGTTAACAGTTTGCTTCTTTCTCTCTTTTTTTTCTTTATTGGTCTTTTTGCTTATAAGTATATTTTCTTGTTAAAAAGTTCCAAGAGAATCTTCCCAATCAGTACCTATTACTCATGCATCTGTCATCCATCCATGTAATCACTCATAAAATAACTGTTTTTTTAACTTTGTTCCAAATCAAGGGCTTGGCTCTGGGGATACAGCAATAAACAAAATATTACATACAAGAGACTTGCATTCACTTGTAGGAGATAAAGAAACATAGATATATTAATTTATTGTACTTTAAGGTAGGTTTTCCAAATTCATTTTTATTGCTAGAGTAATTCATATAATAAATGTACCACAATTTATCTATTCTATTGATAGATACTTAGGTTTACTCTAAAATTTTGACAATAAAACATAATGAATATCACTGTATAGTTTGTTTCTTACAACATCTTTTACATATTTTTATAAGTTCTTTTAAATATAAACAATGGGCTAAAAGTTTATACGACATTTTTGTGTCATATATTTTAAAATATTAAAAATTTCAATGACAGTAACCTAAAATAGTTTCTAAAAGATCAAAGAAATTAACATTCTTCCCAAGTGAATGAAAGTGCCAGAGCTTATCCCTGCACGATGAACCTTGAGTTATATTCATATTTTTTTTTTTTTTTTGTGGTATGCGGGCCTCCCTTTGTTGTGGCCTCTCCCGTTGCGGAGCACAGGCTCCGGACGCGCAGGCCCAGCGGCCATGGCTCACGGGCCCAGCCGCTCCGCGGCATGTGGGATCTTCCCAGACCGGGGCGCGAACCCGGTTCCCCTGCATCGGCAGGCGGACGCGCAACCA
This sequence comes from Physeter macrocephalus, assembly GCF_002837175.3. Taxonomy (NCBI): domain Eukaryota; kingdom Metazoa; phylum Chordata; class Mammalia; order Artiodactyla; family Physeteridae; genus Physeter; species Physeter macrocephalus. Next base: position 93,003,606 of record NC_041214.2, on the reverse strand, counting down.
CTGCGCCACCAGGGAAGCCCTATATTCATATTTTAAACAGAAGGAGGAAAAAAGGAAAAGGAAAAATTATTTAATTCCTATATCAAATGGCATTTCCGTTTATCTTTCCATATGCTTATTAGCCAATCAAATCGCTAGATAACAAATTCTTTCTGGGCAGAAACATTTTAATTCTTGCTTGTCACTGTGTCCCTGGAACTCAGCACACTCCACACAACACAGAGCATGATAAATATAGATAAATATAGAAAATAAATGTTAAGCAAATTGTAGTTGAGCTCAATTTTTAGGTACTGAATGGATATAAGGTAAGAAGTACAAAGAGAATGAGAGGAAAAACGGAAATTGGTAGACATACATAACTGAGAGATACTGAAAAAGAGAATGATGTACTGAGAGGGAATAAGAGAGATTCTGAGAGAGATGTTGGTATAAATTGTGAGAGTTTTCTGTACTGTGTTCTCTGTTTCTGGAACACCTGTCGATCATTATCTCATTTCCTGCGTTGATTCTTTAATGCCTAAATCTTTTCTTTCCTATTGTCTATTGCTTTATACTCTTGCTTTACTTTGGATACATTTCTTTTGTCACATGGTACTTTCCATCTTCCTTCTTTGGTAGGCTGCAGGGTGTGAATCTAGTCTTTTGTTTCTGGATCTATGGCTTAGTCTATGCCCTCTGGCTAGCTGATGGGAGGAGTGGAAAGGGCCAGGATCAGAGACTCCTCCCCAGTCTAGAGAAGCACAGTCCAACAATCCAATGATTTCTACTATGATTTGAAGCAGAAGTCAAGTCTATTAAAGTCCTAATTGACTTCCCCCACCCAATGCCCTAATAGTGTTTGTCACCCAGTAGTCATTCAATAAATAAGTGATGAATAATGTACAGCATATGACTACAGTTAATAATACCATATTGCATTTTTGAAACTTGCTAAGGGAGTAAATCTTAAAAGTTCTCAACACAAGAAAAAAAAATTTGTAACTATGTATGGTGATGGATGTTAACTAGATTTATTGTGGTGATCATTTCACAATATTTACAAATATTGAATCATTATGTTTATACCTGAAACTAATATGTTATTATGTCAATTATAAATTAATAGATTTGAGGGGAAAAATAAGTAATGAGTGAATAAGTGAAAGAACAAACAGATGGATGAATGAGTAAGCCTTCGGTTATTTTGAGGAAGATGGTGGCAGTGGCGGGGGCAAAGCACCACAGAGAAAACAAAATTAAAGGTCAACAAAAAACATTAGCCAGTATATAGCATTACGGCTAAACAAACTAGAGCTCAGACAATTAAGGAGATGACAGCAGTTAAAAAATATTAAGAATAGAATGAGAAGGTCTAATATAAATCTAATGGAAATTCCAGAAGAAGCTAGTAAAGATAATCGAAGAAAGGCAATGTTCAAAGAATTAATCGCTCAGAAATGTCCATAATTGAAAGAACTCAAGAAAGTTTAGACTGAAGACATATAGTAAGACATGGACAGGATAAATACAAATCTTACCTAGACACTATGGGCAAAGCACAAATCTTTTAAAAGCAACTAGAGAGTAGAGAAAGATTACCTATAAAGGAATAAAAGTTTGACTGTCAGCAGATGTCTCAAATGAGCGCTATACTCATCTAACTTATTATGCAAGATTGACAATGTCATCAATATATTTTCAGGCAAAGAAAGTCTTAAAATGTTTACAATTAATAGCCCATCGCTAAAAGAGCTACTAATGATGCTACTTCAGAAAGAATAAAACTATGCCAAGAGGAAAAAGAAGGATGAAAAAAAGCAGTGATGACCAAAGAACTTGATAAACCTATGGTTAAATCTAAATAAATATTTATGACAAAATAATAATGATGACTTTTAGGGGCATGAAAGCAAGTTTGATAACTGAGTCACTTTGCTGTACATAAGAAATTAACACAACAATGTAAATCAACTATACTTCAATAAAATTTTTTAAAAAGAGGAAAAATACTAGACAAAAGTAACACAAAAGACTGAAGATGGAGAATTCACTGTTAAAAATTCAAAGAGCATTTTATTGTTTGGAAGACATACAGAGAAACAGATTAATGTTTGAATTTTTAAAGGCAAGTATGTATGTGAAAAAATTAATGGTAATTAAATCTTGCATATAACTTACACACTATTGGGGAGAGGGGGAGGGAATACAGTGCAACCATTCCAACAGAAGGCAGGAAAAGTGAAAAAAAGGAAAAAAACCAAAAACCCAAAACACAAAGATAAGGAAGTAGAAATCAATCCTCATAGATTACTAATCATTATCCTATCAAACATAAGTGGATTTAATCCATGTTAAAATTCTCCAATTGGACCGCTGTTTTAAAGAGACAGACCTATAACTTTAAACAATGCAAGAGTAAAAGTAAAGAGGTGGTGGTATCAAAAGGACACAGGAGCCAGCATAAAGGGTTGGTCAAAGCTAGGGAGTTTGAGTATAAAGAGAATAATGACTCTATTTCCAGCAACAGTTATTTAGTCTCTAAGCATATTTTTATTGAATAAATAAATGATTGAATGAATGAAGGGTGTGACATTAGGGGTGTGTCTGGGTGGTGCAATGGTCTGATGGTATCAAAAATTACGTTTAAATACCATGTGTTTCACCATGAGGACACACTGAAGGAACTGCATTTCCAGAGAGACACATCAAGAGGGCTTGAAAATGGGCAGTCATGACAGGTAAGCAGGGGGAGGGGAGGGATAGAAGGGGAGGGCTCCAGAGTATTGGGGTTAAGTGGTCAAAAACGATTTAAAAGACTAAAGGAGCAAGATTAAGAATGCGGATCACTCAGCTCCATCCCCACTGGAGGGAGGTGACAGAGAGTTGTAAATTGAGGACAGAGTGTTGTAAATTTAGAACAGAGGGAAGATCTGATTGCCTTATGAAAGGCAGGGAGTAAATGTGAGACTCCTTATTACTGAAGGTTGGTGTCTGCTTTGCAGAGCTCCTGTACTTTCCCAGTTTGTGCTAGCCTGGACTTTGAAAATCCTCGTTAGACTATTCATCCTTAGAAGCTCCATCAGAGCAGCAGTTTTTGTGTGTTTTGTTCACTGCAGAGTCACCAGACAGAGATAAGCACTGGCTGTAGAAGGCAGCAATAAATACTTGCTGAGTAAGTGCAGTGCCCCTGGTGGCAATTCTGTCTTGTGCTTTCCATAGCCCTGATCTGGGAAAATACCCAAGTCCAGATGAAACCTATGCTTCTTTGTTTAATATGCCAGTTTTAGCTGTAGACTCTCAAATGCCCCTCCTGAGGAAGTGGGCAGGGGTTTAGATTCGCACACAGGAGTTAGTAAGACCTGATTCACAGTTAAGCTACTCTAGCTACCCAGACTTTGAGAACTTTACTTCCCTTCATTTATAAGAGGATGCTAACAATTGTACTTCTCCCCATGTGTTTGTTGAGAATTAAATGAATCACGTATATGAAGCACTTAGGTGTTTAACACATGGAAAACATCTCCAAATATTATTATTATTATTACTATTATTATATTTAACCAGATATTTACTATTTCTGTTCCTCTTCATTCCAAAAGTTCCAATTTTCCCTTTAGCATGAAGAACTTTCTTTAACATTTCTGTAGAACAGGACTAATGGACACAGATCTCATAGTTTCTCTTAATCTGAGAATGCCATCATTTCACCTTCATTCTTTCTTTTTTAATTTTTTTATTTAATTTTATTTTTTTATACAGCAGGTTCTAATTAGTTATCTATTTTATACATATTAGTGTATATATGTCAATCCCAATCTCCCAATTCATCCCACCACCATCTATATTGATCAGGATATTGGTCTGTTGTTTTCTTTTTTTGTAGTATCTTTGTCTGGCTTTGGTATCAGGGTGATTGTGGCCTCATAGAATGAGTTGGGTACACGGGCCTCTCACTGTTGTGGCCTCTCCCCTTGCGGAGCACAGGATCCGGACGCACAGGCTCCACGGACATGGCTCACAGGCCCAGCCGCTCCGCGGCATGTGGGATCTTCCCAGACCGGGGCATGAACCCGTGTCCCCTGCATCGGCAGGCGGATTCTCAACCACTGCGCCACCAGGGAAGCCCTTGCTGGAAGATTTTTAATCACAGTTTCAATTTCATTACTTGTGATTGGTCTGTTCATAGTTTCTATTTCTTCCTGTTTCAGTCTTGGAAGGTTATACCTTTCTACGAATTTGTCCATTTCTTCCAGGTTGTCCATTTTACTGGCATAGAGTTGCTTGTAGTAGTCTCTTAGGATGCTTTGTATTTCTTCAGTGTCTGTTGTAATTTTTCCTTTTTCATTTCTAATTTTATTGATTTGAGTCCTCTCCCTCCTCCTCTTGATGATTCTGGCTAAATGTTTATCAATTTTGTTTACTTTCTCAAAGAACCAGATTTTAGTTGTATTGATCTTTGATATTTTCTTTGTTTCTATTTTATTTATTTCTGCTCTGATCTTTATTCTTTCTTTCCTTCTACTAACTTTGGGTTTTGTTTGTTGTTCTTTCTCTAGTTCCTTTAGGTGTAAGGTTAGATTGTTTATTTGAGATTTTTCTTCTTTCTTGAGGTAGGCTTGAATTGCTATAAACTTCCCTTTTAGAACTGCTTTTGTTGCATCCCATAGGTTTTGAATCATCGTGTTTTTGTTGTAATTTTTCTCTAGGTATTTTTTGATTTCTTCAGTGATATCTTGGTTATTTAGTAATGTATTGTTTAGCCTCCATGTGTTTGTGTTTTTTACGTTTTTCCACCTGTAATTTATTTCTAATCTCAAAGCTTTGTGGTCGGAAAAGATGCTTGATATGATTTCAATTTTCTTAAATTTACCGAGGCTTGAATTGTGACCCAAGATGTGATCTCTCCTGGAGAATGTTCCGTGTGCACTTGAGAAGAAAGTGTAATCTGCTGTTTTTGGATGGAATGTCCTATAAATATCAATTAAATCTATCTGGTCTATTGTGTCATTTAAAGCTTGTGTTGCCCTATTAATTTTCTGTCTGGAGGACTTAGTAATGTATTGTTTAGCCTCCATGTGTTTGTGTTTTTTACGTTTTTCCACCTGTAATTTATTTCTAATCTCAAAGCTTTGTGGTCGGAAAAGATGCTTGATATGATTTCAATTTTCTTAAATTTACCGAGGCTTGAATTGTGACCCAAGATGTGATCTCTCCTGGAGAATGTTCCCTGTGCACTTGAGAAGAAAGTGTAATCTGCTGTTTTTGGATGGAATGTCCTATAAATATCAATTAAATCTATCTGGTCTATTGTGTCATTTAAAGCTTGTGTTGCCCTATTAATTTTCTGTCTGGAGGATCTGTCCATTGGTGTAAGTGAGGTGTTAAAGTCTCCCACTATTACTGTGTTACTGTCGATTTCCTCTTTTATAGCTGTTAGCAGTTGCCATATGTATTGAGGTGCTCCTATGTTGGGTGCCTATATATTTATAATTGTTATCTCATCTTCTTGGATTGATCCCTTGATCATTATGTAGTGTCCCTCCTTGTCTCTTGTAACATTCTTTATTTTAAAGTCTATTTTATCTGATATGAGTACTGCTACTCCAGCTTTCTTTTGATTTCCATTTGCATGAATATCTTTTTCCATACCCTCACTTTCAGTCTGTATGTGTCCCTAGGTCTGACGTGGGTCTCTTGTAGACAGCATATATATGGGTCTTGTTTTTGTATCCATTCAGCGAGCCTGTGTCTATTGGTTGGAGCATTTAATCCATTCACATTTAAGGTAATTATCGATATGTATGTTCCTATTACCATTTTCTTCATTGTTATGGGTTTGTTTTTGAGGGTCCTTTTCTTCTCTTGTGTTTCCCACCTAGAGAAGTTCCTTTAGCAGTTGTTGTAGAGCTGGTTTGGTGGTGCTGAATTCTCTTAGCTTTTGCTTGTCTGTAAAGCTTTTGATTTCTCCCTCGAATCTGAATGAGACCCTTGCCAGGTAGAGTAATCTTGATTGTAGGTTCTTTCCTTTCATCACTTTAAATATATCATGCCACTTCTTTCTGGCTTGTAGAGTTTCTGCTGAGAAATCAGCTGTTAACGTTATGGGGGTTCCCTTGTATATTATTTGTCATTTTTCCCTTGTTGCTTTCAATAATTTTTCTGTCTTTAATTTTTGTCAATTTGATTACTATGTGTCTTGGTGTGTTTCTCCTTGGGTTTATCCTGTATGGGACTCTGCACTTCCTGGACTTGGGTGGCTATTTCCTTTCCCATGTTAGGGAAGTTTTGGACTATAATCCTTTCAAATATTTTCTTGGGTCCTTTCTCTCTCTCTTCTCCTTCTGGGACCCATACAATGTGAATGTTGTTGCATTTAATGTTGTGCCAGAGGTCTCTTAGGCTGTCTTCATTTCTTTTTATTCTTTTTTCTTTATTCTGTTTCACGGCAGTGAGTTACACCATTCTGTCTTCCAGATCACTTATCCATTCTTCTGCCTCAGTTATTCTGCTATTGATTCCTTCTAGTGTATTTTTCATTTCAGTTATTGTATTGTTCATCTCTATATGTTTTTCTTTAATTCTTTTAGGTGTTTGTTCTTTAATTCTTCTAGGTCTTTGTTAAACATTTCTGGCATCTTCTCGATCTTTGCCTCCATTCTTTTTCCAAGGTTCTGGATCATCTTCACTGTCATTATTCTGAATTCTTTTTCTGGAAGGTTTCCTATCTCCAGTTCATTTAGTTGTTTTTCTGGGGTTTTATCTTGTTTCCTCATCTGGTACATAGTCCTCTGTCTTTTCATCTTGTCTATCTTTCTGTGACTGTCTTTCTCATTGTTTTGGTGCAAATTCTTCATTAAAGGGATAATGAGTCCTTTCTCTTTCATTCCCATAACAAAAGTTCTCAACTCTGATGCAATTTATTTTATCCATTTAAGGTTTTTTTCCCTTTATTATTTCAATATAAACTTTTAAAAATTAGCTATCAAATATATCTGGAATTGCTTTTGAATTTGGTCAGCTAGAGTGTAATTTAATTTCTTGTACACTAATGGCCACTTCTATTCCTACTAACTAGAAATGCCATCTTTCCATGTCTGCTAGTGTTTGTTTGTTTGTTTTTCTATATTCTATTCTAGTGCTGTTAGCCTTTTATAAAACTGGTACTGCAGCATTCCATATGTTACCAATTTAGAGTACGTTTTGTTAGCTGGCCGTCCAGCCTATTCTGTTTTCTTTTTTAAAAATTTCTCAGATATCTTTGGATAATTTCTCTTCCCAATATTTTTAAAATACAAAATTGCACTCTTTAATTAAGGCTTTTAATTTATATTTGGCCATCTCAGAGTAGTTGTAACATTAGGTTGGTCAGTGTGGATAACTATGGCTCCCTATTGGATAGATACACCATCTGTACAGCCAAAGATTAACACATACAAAGCAAAAAAGGCAACAGTTACTGCAGCTTAGGCCTTGTGACCAATTACACATGATTTAAAATTACTTCCCATCCACATTACTTGTCCACCATTTAACATTGCAACCGAAGTGTTACACATGTGAAACAATCACTAATGGGCAAAAATACGAAACCTGTAATATTTTGTATTATAAATACACTCATGCATGAGTAAGCAAGGGATTTGCAGTGAGAATCTACAGCTGCAGAAGCCTGAAAATGATTTACAAAAATTGTTAAATCATTAAAAGATTGTTTGAAAATATATACTTCTTGTTGCAGACTCCCACTGTACATACAACTATAAACACTGTTCCCTATGTAAACAATATAGGAAATGTATAACAAGACGTGAAAAGTCTGGACATTTCCTTCAAACAGATATTAAAGGCAATGTCTTTTTTTTTTAAGTTCTGCAGCCCCATTTTAAAAAATTTTTTAATGTTTTATGCAATTTTTAAAGGTTACACTCCATTTACAGTTATTACAACATTGTCTATAGTCCCCATGTTGTATAATACATTTTTGTAGCCTATCTTACACCCAATAGTTTGTACCTCCCACTCCCTCACCCTTATAATACCCTTCCCCCTGCACTGGTAACCACTAGTTTGTTCTCTATATCTGTGAGTCTGCTTCTTTTTTGTTACATTCCCTAGTTTGTTGTATTTTTTAGATTCCACATATAAGTGATATCATACAGTATTTGTCTTTCTCTGTCTGACTCCATTTAGTATGATAATCTTCAGTTGCATTCATGTTGCTGCAAATGGCATTGTTTCATTATTTTTTATGGCTGAGTAGTATTCCATTGTATATATGTACCACATCTTTATCCATTCATCTGTTGATGGACACTTAGGTTGCTTCCATATATTGGCAATTGTAAATAATGCTGCTATGGACATTGGTGTGCATGTGTCATAGCAGTCCCTTTTTATGCTTGATGAAACTGAGGTGAAGAGTTTAAACTGTTCATGATCACATTCCTAGAAAAGTACAGTTGATAAGCAAAATTTTTACTATTAAACATAAATGATTCAGAGATTACTGAATCTCCACTCCACTTCTAGCCACTTATCTTAACAAACGTAGTTCCTGCTCATAACAGTTCCATCTCAGGGTGAATCCCTCTCCTTTTGGAAAAAAAAATTGCTGAAGATTACATTTTATTTACTTATTTCAACATTTTATTATATAGACAATTTAAAACATAAACAAAAAAAGAGGGGAGTTCCCTGGTGGTCTAGTGGTTAGGATTCAGTGCTTTCACTGCTGTGGCCCAGGTTCAGTCCCTGGTTGGGGAACTGAGATCCCACAAGCCACATGGCATGGCCAAAAAACAAAAAAAACAAAACCACAACAGAATAGTATAATTTCATGGGTCTATCATTCAATCTTAGCAAGTATACATCTCATTTAGCATAGTGTTTTTGAGGTTCATTCATGGTGTATAAAATGCATCAGTAATCCATTACTTTTTTTTTTTGCGGTATGCAGGCCTCTCACTGTTGTGGCCTCTCCCGTTGTGGAGGACAGGCTCTGGAAGCACAGACTCAGCGGCCATGGCGCACGGGCCCAGCCGCTCCGCGGCATGTGGGATCTTCCCGGACCAGGGCACGAACCCGTGTCCCCTGCATTGGCAGGTGGATTCTCAACCACTGCGCCACTAGGGAATCCCTGTAATCCATTACTTTTATTGCTGAATGGTATTGCATTCTATGAATACAAAAAGTTGGTGTATTCATTCAATAAGGAGATTTAGATTGTTACCAACTAGGCAATAATGAACAATGCTGCTATGAATAGTTGGGTATACATCTTTGCAGAGATAAATGTTCTTATTCCCTTGGGTAGATTCCTAGGAAGAAATTGCCAGATGGTTTTTCAAAGTGACTATATCATTTAACAGTCCCACCTGTAATTTCCAATTGCTATATGAAAGTTCCAATTTCTCCACACTCTTCCACATCTTCATTTATATATCTTCTTTGGTGAAAAGCTTACTCAAATCTATTTATTAGGTTTAAAGGATTTTTAATAGGAATATATGTCTTCTTATTTTTGAGATACAAGAGTTTATTATAGATTCCAGATGCAAATCCTTTCAGATGTATGATGTTTTCCTTCTGCCTGAAGGATGATCTTTAACATATCCTATAGGGCAGGTCGGCTGGTAATGGATTATTTCAACTTTTGTACGTCTAAAAGCATCTTTTCACAGATGACTTTTCTCAGAATGGTCTGATGAACTTTCCAGTGTATACTTGTTGATGTTTGGGAGGTTCTCATCTTCTTAAGCCCTGATGATTCCCTGCTGTCTTCCTTCTGCATCTTTGTGCACAGATAAGTGGGAAGCCACAGACAATCAGCAGCTCCAAGATCCATTTGATAGACACAAGAAAGGAGGTGTCAGAACAGTCTGGTTCTTACACCAATATATAGGCATAAATCTTTGAGGCAAAAAATTGTTATAGCCTTACTAAAAGGGATAATATTACAAATAAACACAGAAGCAAGCTGATAATAATGTAAGAGTATGTAAAAAGGTAAATACATACACAAAGATTAGTCTTTTCCTTCTTTTTTATCACCTTGAGCTTTTTATTTAATTTACTTTTATATGTTGTGTTTAATACACAAATAGATAATAAATTTAAAGCCTTTACCTTTATTTTTAATACATAATTAAATCACACATTGTATATATCATATAGGATTTAACATCTTAACTTGTAACATCTTTCTGCTAAACAGACAATATACAATCCAATGAGATAGTTCCATTCTTTTTTAATTTAATTTTTATTTTATTTTGGCCTCACTGTGCCGCATGCAGGATCTTAGTTCCCTGACCAGGGATTGAACCCACGCTGTGTCACCTACAGTGGAAGCGCAGAGTCTCAACCACTGGACCACAAGGGAAGTCCCAACACTCTTTGGTTCATATCAAGGCTTTGAAATCCAGTGAAAAATTTACACTTAACAGCATATCTCAATCTAAATGCTAAATTTTCATCAGAAATACTGACTCTGCATTTAGAGTTCATAAAATTTACAGTTGAAAGAGTAGATTCACATATGCAAGTTGTTTTAAGCATATTAAAAAGCTTCCCAATAACTGGATTGAATACCAGTGTTTAAAGATAAAATAATTAAAATTCAATAAAATTAAAAATTCGGTACTTGGTGGAACTAGTCACATTTTTGTGTTTGACAGCCATGTTGGGTAGTGGCTACTATACTATACAGAATAGCTCTAGAGAGTAATTGGGTTGCTGGGGAACAAGGATGGTTTCAAATTTGTACTATTTCCATACATGACTTAACACAAATACATGAATAAAACATTGTCTTGTTTTAAAGCAATATGGTAACTAGTAAGTTGTAGAGATCGCAAATGCACCCCTACAGGATGAATGTGGGGGCAAAAGAGTTATCTTAATATTATATAAGTTTCTTGTAACTTAAAACAAAATTCCTAGTAACAGCATTTCATAAATATATTCCAAAAGTGCTGTATCACAAAAAACTTATTTCAAAGTAAAGATTATACGCCTGGTAAAATTACACTATTTAATTAAAAGAATAGGATCAGGGGACTTCCCTGGCTATCCAGTGTTTAAGACTCCGTGTTTCCACTGCAGGGGGCAAGGATTCGACCCCTGGTTGGGGAACTAAGATCCCAAATGCTGCGTGGCATGGCCAAAAAAAAAACCAAAAGAAGAGGATCAGAGTGTTGATGAAGATATGGCTGTTTAAGGTAAATGCAAACAGTTTGAATAGAATACTTTTGTAAAATGTGAGTAGAAAAAAATCAATAATTATAATTAATATTTTATATATTTGATTTCAAATACATATGAACTTCAAAAATAAATTAGATACTATAAGTTTAGGAATATGTACATTTAAATATGTGATTATGTTAAATATATGTGTAAAAGTTATTTCTGTGTATGTTCATAAGTAGCATTCGTTTTATAGTTTTGTTGATAGTGTTTATTCTTGTCTGGTTTTAGTGTTGGTGTTAGGGACTTCAAATACAGACGTGAGGACCAAGTGAAGACTCTTCTTCCTTATACTGAAATGGGCATATAGCAGGAGAATTAGCACAACATTGCCTTGAATTCTATAACTTACTTGTTTTTTTAATGGTTATTAGTCCATTCAGTTCTTTTTCAGCAAATTTTGGTAATTGTATTTTCTTAGAAAATTTCCTTTTTCTCTCCATTGCCATTTTTAAGAATATTCCATAATTTTTCAATGGTTCCACATATTTAGTTATGTCTCATTTCTTATGAACCTTTTCTCAGAGGAGCGAATAGAGCTTCAGAAAGCCTGGAGAAGAAAAAACCCATTTTCTAGATGAGATAGACTAGGCTCCTGAATAAATAAATAAGAAGAGGAAACCCATTTTGAAGAGTGTGTTATATATTCAGGCGCGGGGACATGAGGTTTTTTCCCAGTTTCTAAAAGAAGCAAAATATGGAAAAGAAGAAAAGGGAAACCAGTGTCCACTGTCCTGAGGTTAGGCAGGGTAGACAGACTGGGTACAGAGAAAATTGAAGAGGTAACATTTCCTAGCAGGGACAAACTAAAAAACAGAGGACAGAGTGCTGTTACACAGGGCTCAGCCTCCTAGAGTCAAGACCTGGGATCTTTATCTCCTAGATTCCAAGCCTGGTTGGGGGGAAGATATGGGAAATTTACAGTTGTGGTATTTTGGGGATTTGAGTGGCAAGGGGATCGTGTTAGTGTAACCACCTCCTCTCCATCTCTGCTCTACAGCAAAATGGAAGAAGCCTCACGAATGCACCTCATTCACTCACACACACACAGCATGAAGAGTTGGAGGCTCTGTTTAGTTGCAACATGTTTCCAGAGAAAAACCTCCAGAGAGAACTTGCTTTAAAACTCAACCTACCAGGTGTCAAAAGTAAAGGTCTGTCTGATCCTCTGAGATGTGCTTTCAGCCCCCATTCAAATTACATTCTACTTAGTATTCAACCTGGAAATTCCCTCTGTAACAGAATGAAGAAGTAACATTGTTACTTCATTGTAACACAATGAAGTAGTAACACTTCATTTATTGAGTACGTACTGTGTGCTAGTACTGAGCTGGGCACTTTGTATATGTTGGCTTTATTATCATCCAGTTTAAAAGGTGAGGAAAAGTGAGTTTCGGGAGCCAAGTGACTGGGTCACGGAGATAATACATAGTATAACTGGAATTAGAACTCCAGAGGTACGAAAGAGTTCAAATTAGAGAAATGGCTCTCATTCAGACAGACTTCTTACTTAGGAACTTCTCTAGCAAAACCCTGCAATCATTTATTCACAACATTACCAACAGACAAGTAACTCCTCCAACATCTGAGTCTGCTAAGGCCCCAAATTTTTGTTAGAATATTGCTCACTGAAGAGGCCTTCTAAAATAATCCTTGAAAATCCCTTAGTTCAAATTCTCCACCTTTCCCTACATCCCTGAACTTCCTTCTCTTCTCTAGAGTTCAGGACCCTTTCTCTGAACCCCCAACACAACCTCTGAGACATACCCTCCTTTTTGTTCTTTCTTTTTCCTCTGGGGCCCAGCCTTGATCCCTCATTGTTCCTATCGACTCCATTCATACCTACCTCTGCTCTCTCAGAACTCAGTATCATAGTGATTTGGAGAGGACATGAGGGTTATAATCTCACTTTTTTCACCCAGGAGAAGCCTCAAGCTCCTTCTCCAGTAACAGACCATAATCTCCTCTCTTCCCCCACTCCCAGATTTGGTTCAGGAATCAGCGGTTCAAAAAGAGGAAGCAGCAGTGGCAACTAGAGCAGCAATCACTAAAGCCACCGAACCAGGTCCTTCTAGCCAAGAATGTGCCCACAGCATCAACCAGTCCTCATTCTTTTCTCCCTGCAGTTTCACATTCCTATAGCTCCCACTCACCTCAGCCCTTAGACCCTTTCCATTGGGCAGGGGACTCCATAATCACTGAGATTGCTACAAGTGATGTCCAAATGCAAGATCCTCAGTTGGAGAGGCTAGTGGCCTCAATTCCTGCTTTGTACACTGATGCCTATGACATAGCACAAATCATGGAACTGTACAGTTTTCCTGGTGAGGATGAGATAGCCAGCTCTTCTTTCCACTCTCTGTATCATTATCTCTCACCGACAAGGCCCAGTTAGAACAGAGTTCCTCTCTTAGCCTCTTTGCTGATCCAGCTGTAGGTTTATCTCCTGGGCAAACCTGCTTCAGTATGACAAAGCTGGAGCTTTGCAGCCTGCAGTCTAAGAAACAGCCTGGAATTCCAGAACCCCTTCAGTATGGCACACTTTGGATGTTGCCGATCAAAGTACTAATAAATATCAGACAGTATTGAAAAAGGATCTTCTTGCATCTTGTACATGCTCTTTCCTTTGTCTGCTTTTAACCCAAATATCTGGCTCAGTGTTACTTTGATTTCCATGGAAATGTTGTAAAAACTAGGAGTTTCCTGCAAGTATAGCTCAGTACTACACAATCAGCCCCACAACTCTCCCTGGAGAGGCCTTCCTAGTCCCTTCGATGGCCAATGAGACTGCAAAACTCCCTCTTCTCAAAACTATCTCTGACTTTTTTTTTTTTTGCGGTACGCAGGCCTCTCACTGCTGTGGCCTCTCCCGTTGAGGAGCACAGGCTCCGAACGCGCAGGCCCAGCGGTCATGGCCCACGGGCCCAACCGCTCCGCGGCATGGGGGATCCCCCCAGACCGGGGCACGAACCCACGTCCCCCGCATCAGCAGGCGGACTCTCAACCACTGCGCCACCAGGGAAAACCCCCTTTGACTTTTTAAAAGGTCAGTAGCATTTAGGGGTCATCCACTTTTAATGGCAGCAGGTTTATAAACTTACATTTCCAACAAATTTTTAGAATGACAGTTAAGCTAATTTTCCAGCTATATGATTAATGAACAAAGTTAAAGGCACTTCTCAAAATCAACAATAAACACAAAATAAGATAAGTACCTCTCAATGAAAAATATAAAGTATCTAGGAATTAACTAAGAAAATTAAGACCTCTGTACAGAAAAGTTTAAAACTTAATAATGGACATTGGAAATGTTTGAATAAAAGACATTTGAAGCCATAAAATAATCAATTTAACAGCGTTAAAATCATATAAAGTATGTTCTCCAAACACAATGGAATGAAAATAGAAATCAATAGTAGAAGAGAATTCAGGAAATTCACAAATATATGGATATTAAAAAGCACACTCTTAAATAACCAATAAAGAAGAAATCAGAAGGAAAATTAGGAAATACGCGAAGATGAATGAAAACAAAAACACAGTATACCAAAACTTATGGGATGAGGCTAAATCAGTGCTTAGAAAGAAATCTATAGCTGAAAAAGCCTATATTTAAAGAATAACACAGCAGAGGGAGGCCCGCATACCACAGAAAAAAAAAAAAAAAAAAAAAAAGAAAAAGATCTCAAATCAACCTTTTTTTTTTTAAATAGGAGGGAAGCTGGCATAGTTATATTAATATCTATCAAATTAAACTTTAATGGCCGCTGAGCCTGCGCGTCCGGAGCCTGTGCTCCGCAACGGGAGAGGCCACAGCAGAGGGAGGCCCGCATACCACAGAAAAAAAAAAAAAAAAAAAAAAAGAAAAAGATCTCAAATCAACCTTTTTTTTTAAATAGGAGGGAAGCTGGCATAGTTATATTAATATCTATCAAATTAAACTTTAAGGCAAAACATTTTGTTGGAAGTAAAAGCATATTAGACAAGGATAAAGGGAACATTTAACCTGAAAGATATAATAATTCTGAATTTATATGCATTTAACATATTCCCAAAATATATGAAGGAAAAATTAAAAAAACGCTTGGGGAAACTTAACAAATACATAATCATAATAGATGATTTTATCCATAGGTCAAATGAATAAAAATTTTGTATGGGTAGAGATTTTAACTGTACAGTTAATAGGCTTGATTTAATGAAAGTATGTAGATTTCTGCATTCAACTGGTAGAGAATACACATTCTTTTCAAGTACCTAATGACTACATATTAGACCACGAAGCAAATCGTAACAAACTCAATAACATACAAACAGCATTCTCTGATCATAAGGCAATTTAATTAGAAGAAACTCCAACCTCTCCCTCAATTTAGAAAGTAAAAAGAACATTTCTAAGTGATTAATCAAGCATGGGAGAAATTAGGTGAATAATCTGGTAGCATACATTATATAATAACAATAACTGTATCAGCGTTCACTGGGGGAAAGTAGTAGAGGTAGTAGCAGTAACAGGTTTGAATGTCTTGTTACCCATCACATTCTGAGTCATCACAGAGGGAATCTTGCAGGGCAAGACTGAAGACCTAGGGTAGAGACATTGGCCCTTAGGTTGTGAGGTATTTTGCTTACTGTTTTTTTAAAAATTATTTTTGATTTTTTTAATAGGCTTTATTTTTAGAGCAGTTTTCATTTCACAGCAAAATGAGCAGAAGGTACAGAGATTTCCCATACAGCCCCTGCTCCCACATACACACAGCCTTCCCCACTATCAACAACCCACACCAGAGTGGTCCATTTGTTATAACTGATGAACCTACACTGATACATCTTTATCACCTAAAGTCCATAGTTTACATTAGAGTTAGCTCTCAGTGTTGTACATTTTATGGATTTTGACAAATAGGTAATTGTCATGTATCCACCGTTATAGTATCATATAAGATAGTTTCACTGCCCTAAAAATCCTCTGTGCTCCACCTATTCATCCCTTCCTCTTCCCTAATCTCTGGCAACCACTGATCCTTGTCTCCATAGTTTTGTTTTCAAATTAATAACTTTTCACCTTAAGAAACTAGAAAAAGAAGAGCAAAATAAATCCAAAGCAAGCAGAAGTAAGCAAATAAAGGCTAAAGTGGAAATAAATGAAATAGAGAATAGAAAAGCAATAGAGCAAACCAATGAAATCAAAGCAAGCTAGATTGAGAAGAAGAAGAAGAAGAAGAAGGAGAAGGAGAAGGAGAAGGAGAAGAAGAAGAAGAAGAAGAAGAAGAAGAAGAGGAGGAGGAGGAAGAAAAAGAGGGAGAAGAAGAAGAGGAAGAAGAAGATGAAGGGGAGGAGAAGGGGAAAGGCAGGAGGAGGAAGGGGACGAGGGGGACAAGGGAGAAGAGGAAAAAGAATCAAATTACTAGAATCAGAAATGGGATGTAACTACCAATCTTACAGATATAAAAAGCATTATAAATAAATATTATGAATATTATGAACATTTGTGTAACTTATATAATTTGTATAACAAATTAGATAACTTAGATGAAATGGGCAAATTCCTAGGAAGACACAAAATACCAAATCTGACTCAACAAGAAATAGAAATGCTGCAAAAAGACCTTTAACAAGTAAAGAGATTGAGTTAGTAATTAAAAACTTTCCACAAAGAAAAGTCCAGGCCCAGATGGCATCATTGCTAAATTCTACTAAATGTTTAAAGAATTAACAATCCTTTACAAATTCTTCTAAAAAAACAAGAGAACACTTCCTAACTCATTCTGAGACCACTATTACCCTGAGACCAAAACTGGACAGCTATATGTAAATAATGAGATTAATACATTCGCTCACACCATATACAAAGATAGACTCAAAATGCTGTAAAGATCTAAATGTAAGACATGAAACCATAAAACTCCTAGAAGCGAACACAGGCAAAACACTCTTTGACATAAATCATAATATTTTATTGGATCAGTCCTAAGGCAAAAGAAAAAAAAGCAAAAATAAACATATGGGACCTAATTAAACTTAAAAGCTGCTGCACAGCAGAAGAAACCATAAACAAAACAAAAAGACAATCTATGGAATGGGAGAAAATATTTGCAAATGATGTGACCAAAAAGGTGTTAATATCCAAAATATACAAACAGTTTATATAACTCAATATCAAAAAAATAAGCAACCCAACTGAAAACTGCTCAGAAGACCTGAATAGACATTTCTCCAAAGAAGACATACAGCTGACTAACAGGCACATGAAAAGATGTTCAACACTGCTAACTATTAGAGAAATGCAAATCAAAACCACAATGACCTCACACCTGTCAGAATGACTATCATCAAAAAGTCTACAAATAACAAATGTTGGAGAGGATGTGGAGAAAAGTGAACCTTTGAATGCTGTTTGTGGGAATGTAAATTGGTGCAGCCACTATGGAAAACAATATGGAGGTTCCTCAAAAAACTAAAAATAGAACTACCATATGATCCAGCAATTCCACTCCTGGGTACATATCTGGAAAAAACAAAAACACTAATTTGAAAAGATACTTGCACTCCAATGTTCATAGCAGCACTATTTACAATAGTCAAGACGTGGAAGCAACCCAAGTGCCCATCAACAGACAACTGGCTTAAGAAGATGTGGTATATATGTACACAATGGAATATTACTCAGCCATAACAAAGAATAAAATATTGCCATTTGCAGCAACATGAATGGACCTAGAGATTACCATACTAAGTGAAGTCAGAAGAGAAAGACAAATACCATATGATACCACTTATATGTGGAATATAACACAAATGAACATATCTAGAAAACAAGTTAGATTCTAGAGAAATGTAAATAAAACCAAAAATAAACAAATGGGACCTAATGAAACTTAAAAGCTTTTGCACAGCAAAGGAAATCATAA
>NC_041214.2:92954923-92984270 GCF_002837175.3 Physeter macrocephalus | reverse complement strand
GACCACCTAGAGGGGTGGGATAGGGAGGGTGGGAGGGAGGGAGATGCAAGAGGGAAGAGATATGGGAACATATGTATACGTATAACTGATTCGCTTTGTTATAAAGCAGAAACTAACACACCATTGTAAAGTAATTATACTCCAATAAAGATGTTAAAAAAAAGAAAACAAGTTAGAGATGACCACTTACTACTAATAAATAAATTTATTTGTTTATTTATTTTTGGCTGCATTGGGTCTTTGATGCTGCACGCGGGCTTTCTCTAGTTGCAGTGAGCAGGGGCTACTCTTCGTTGTGGTGTGCAGGTTTCTCATTGTGGTGGCTTCTCTAGTTGCAGAGCCCAGGCCCTCGGCACGCCGGCTTCAGTAGTTGTGGCACGCGGGCTCAGTAGTTGTGGCCCGCGGGCTCAGTAGTTGTGGCTCGCAGGCTCTAGAGTGCAGGCTCAGTAGTTGTGGCGCACGGGCTTAGTTGCTCTGCAGCATGTGGGATCTTCCCAGACCAGGGCTCGAACCCGTGTCCCCTGCATTGGCAGGCAGATTCTCAACCACTGCGCCACCAGGGAAGTCCTGACCACTCACTACATTTTTCAACGTAGTGCTGGAAGATCTAGGCGAACAATTTACATTCTCTTCTCCGTCTTCTCATCTGTAAAATGAGAGAGTTGGACTAAGTGATAGCTAAGCCTCCTACCACCTCTAATTTTCTCAGACTGGACTTATTCTATGCCTGATTTCTGAATTACAAAATCTTCCTTTCCCAACCAACCGGAAAGAAGAGGGCCAGGAGAGGACAGCCACTTGTCACGACAAGAAATCGGAGAAACAGAAACAGGACCACATGTCACTTGCACAAGTTGCTGCCTCAGCCAGTGATAGGTTTAGGTGAAACCACGGTTATAATTAGAGCAGCAGCCTGTCCTGAGTGCTCCACCAGCCACTGTGGGCACAGCTGGATCTGCCAACCACATGCACAGGACCCTGAGAGGCTGCTCGGGCGTTGAAATGATCCTTCTTACAAGGATTTTCCTTCTTCCTCAAGGGAAAGAAAACCCATTGATATAAAACCCCACTTGCTTTCCAGCTTCCCCTGCCAACTGCCACTCCAACAGAGACGGAGTGTGGACAAATACAGGAGAAAGAAAAAATCGTAAGCTGAGCCTGGTCACATTGCCCCTTGTGATATAGTTTTATTTTTAACTTCAAAACACTTGAACTATCTCTGTTGAAGTTTTTTTCTCCTTTCCCTACCTCCTCGACAAAACTCTGTCCTCTGCTGCAGCCAATGCATGCCGAGCCACCTCTGGCAGTCTACTTGCTCACCATCAAGGGACACAAGTACAGCAGATGCTGACTCAGCCCATGCCATTAAGGTAAGCTTTTCAAATGTGGGCAGGTTCATCAAGGGGAAATTTAGAGTGGTGAACATGGAGGCAGAGGCTGAGCTGCATATCACCTTTTTGCTCTGAGTAAGAGGGTTGTTAAGCAAATTAAGTTACATATGGGGGAGAAAAGGTTAGCACTGAGAATGAGACCCAGCCATAGGTAAACTCCTGCCTTGAATCTAAAAATCTTAGAGCAGGAAGAGATGACCTGCTTTCTAACAGCTTAGGCTTTTCTTCTAAAATCAACCATAGTGGTTATGTGCTATCTCTCTCTAAGGTTACACAGTATTGATGGGGGTTCAGGATGGCGGTGGGGGGAGGAGGTGGTGAGGAAATAGGTGGAAGGCCCAGAACCCAGGATTTCTGTTTTCTGAAGTCCAAATGTTGTGATCTTTCCCCAATCAGCATTTGCTATGTTAACTGCAAGTCATTCTCATGTACTTTAAATTCCATCACCTGTGTCACTCTACCAGTTAATTTAGCACAGTTGTATTTACTGCATATATTATTTAAATTCTGCCTGCAGAGTTTAAAACCTGTTTTTCTTTGACAATATTCCCTAAACATGACTCACTCCTCCCCAGCTCTCTTGAATCCAAATGCATCTATGGAATAGAAGTGAAAGTATTTTACAAGTTGAAAAATGGTATACACATGCAAACCAAAAATTATCACAAATTGGAAACTTGCAAATCCAGGGGGACAAAAGTAAAATGATTAATGATACTTGAGGAGTCAAACACTTTAAAGTGTAGATAGGTTATTTCTAGCTTTGGGAATAACAGCATAATGTTGCATGCACAAACAAATTGGCAGGGATAAGGGAGCAGTGTTTATTTTCCTGTTTTACTCTGGACCTCGCTTTAGTGTTATATAGTTAAAAGTTCAGCTAAGGATATCCTAGGAAGTGGCCTGTGCAGCAAAAGGGATTCTGTACACTCTGAACTTTGCAGTGTACAGGCTAAAGCCACCAATGTCAAGTAAAAGGAGACCTACCACCAGACACCTTAACTCCTGGTTCCTTCTTGCCTGCCTCTGTAACCTCCAGATGCATCCCACAACTCTGCTATAGGTGTCTGGGTTATAATTATGCCTGTTTGCTAGGCACAATCAAATGCATTGTGTATAATTGCCTAACTTAATTTAATTTTGTCAGAGTTTCCATGGCACAAAGGTCTTCAAGGGGTATAGCGGGTACTTTCCTAGCAAGGTGGGCATGTTAGCTTAGCAGTAACCAACCAGACTGGCTGACTCAGAGCTACTCCTAAATAATCCATCTAGTTTGCACTTTCTTGGCCAATACAAAACAGTAATTTAAAATACTGAAACTAATAATATAAGTACAAGATATGAGAATTAACTAGCTAATTAAATAACTAGAAAGTTAAAAGGTAGAGAGATTTCTAGTGTAGCTACAGAACTGCAGATGGTGAGGTTGAATAGATTTGAGGGAGGATGGTTTTAAGGGTATAGTGAAAGGGCTGAAATCATAGCCTGAAAGCCCAGGATTATGGGACCAGATGTGGGAACTATCCTCAGCCAACTGGTTGTGTTAAAATCTCAAGATGCAAAGGGATTACTTTAATATTTAACTTTATACATTTTCTTTCCATAGAATTAAGTATCTCCATAGCAGGGAAACAGATTAACAATGTATAATTAAAGTTACAAATTAATTGGCTGGTTAATAGGTAAACAGTTAATCTCTGTCCTTTAACTCTTGACCTTGTCACTTCCACTAAAGTTAAAGCTCAGGAATAAATAATTATTGCCAGGGCTAGCCACATGAGGAGGCAAAATAGTTGCTTGCATCATGTGAGGGGTGCTGGGAGGGCCCCTTGCCTAAAAATATCTCCCTGACACCAACCCTGATCGCCTACTAACTTTATAGTGAAGAATCTTAAAACTATTTTCTGTTAATTGCATTCTCTTTCGCTTGAGTCAGTGATTTAAATATACCTGCTATATGCCTTCTCATGACTTTGTTGGCCAGTGACGCTTGGTCACCACCTCTTCCTCATTCTTCCAGGCCTTGTCCTGTTTTGCCCTTGGTACCATGTAAGCTGCCCACATGCCCTTGGCCATCGTCATGCAGGTAGCTCTGTGTGGCACTGTGGTTTCTACAGAATTTCTCAGTAAACTATCAAGGTGAAGTAGAAAAAAGAAAAGCATGTGATTAGAGTCAGAGATTGTGGGAGCATAAGCAAGACACATTACTTCTCTGGGCCTCAGTTTCTCTTGTAAAAAATGAAGAGTTTAACCTAGACCCTTTCCTAGACCATTTGTTCTACCAGATCCGAAGCTGCATTTCAAAAAAGATTGCCCAGGTGATTCCTATGCACACTGAAGTTTGAGAAGCTCCAGAGCAGAGGATTTCTGGTTATCTACCTGATCCAGATTTCTGATTCTATGACTGTAAGTGTTGAGAACAAGTCTAACCTCCTACAAACAATTCTGGCATCATTCAGAGTATCTGTTATAACTGGAGTCCACTGAGTCTTTTCCATTCAGTTAAGGCAACATTAAGCTAATAAAGTTGAAAAGATTTCTTTTTCTTCCTTTAAAACAAAACAACAACAACAACAAAACACAAATTAGCATATATCTGACATTATCACCCCTTCCTCCTAAAGGTCTCAAATTGCTCTCACAGGTGTTTCAAATGCTGCCTTCTTCAGGGTCCTGTTCAACTCCATCCAATCCAATCCTTCACCGAAGGCTCATGGAGTGCTGGGAGCCGTGTTAGCTGCACTCACCACTCTAGGTGCCTCAGAAATCATTCCTGAATCCCTCCTGCGGCATTCCCACCCTCCGTTGATATTCCAGTCAGAGCTCCTTTCACAGCCTGCACACATTCCATGGGTCACAGAACTTCTGTTCCATTTATGCCCTTCATCAGGTCGCTCACCACTCACACCATCACAGCAACTTCCCTCGGGTTGTACCAACACCCAGAGTCAGTCGCAAGAGAAACCTTCCTTTTTATTTATTTATTTATTTAATTTATTTATTTTTGGCCGTGTTGGGTCTTCATTGCTGCTGGCAGGCTTTCTCTAGTTGCGGCGAGTGGGGGTTACTCTTCGTTGTGGTGTGTGGGCTTCTCATTGCGGTGGCTTCTCTTGTTGAAGAGCACAGGCTCTAGGCACGCAGGCTTCAGTAGTTGTGGCTCGCGAGCCCTAGAGCACAGGCTCAGTAGTTGTGGTGCACGGGCTTAGTTGTTCTGCGGCATGTGGGATCTTCCTGGACCAGGGATCGAACCTGTGTCCCTGCACTGGCAGGTGGATTATTAACCACTGCACCATCAGGGAAGTCCAAAACCTTCCTTTTCAAATTAATGAACAAACTAATGTAGGTAAACAATTAAAATTATGAACTTGAGGCCTGGGAAGCAAAGAGGCCTTCACGTTGTCTTGGGGGCATCTGAAAGGTCCTCCGGGCCTGATACTGTACTATTTGAATTCCTAAGTGCTTGAGAAATGACTGCTTTGTGGTGATTACAAGGGGCCAAAAGTGGGGGAAATTAGGGAGATTCACGTCCTTAAAGGAATGAGGTAAGATTTTTTTTTAATGGGGTTTGAGGATGATTAAGCTGGCAGTGTATGTAAGATCCATTGGAGTGGGGGAGAACTAAAAATTGAACAACCAGCCAAGGGCTCTGGGAGTGATGTAATGGAAAGAAATAAGGTCTGGACAAGGGTAGTAACCATGAGAATGACCCTCCTGATAGAGGAAGGATGAACAGTTGAGTGACTCTTGTACACTAGACACGTTCTCTATCTCATTTGATCCTCACACAATCCTATGGGTTATGATGAGCCCCATTTTATGGATGAATAAATTACCTTTAGGGAGATTCAATAACTTGTCAAAAATTACTCAGCAGAACATGAGAGTGTTCATTAATTTACTTTATTTTATTTGTATTTTTTAATTTTTTTGGCCACTCTGTGCAGTTTATGGGATCGTAATTCCCTGACCAGGGATTAAACCTGAGCTCTTGGCAATGAAAGAGCAGAGTCCTAACCACTGGACCACGAGGGAATTCCCTCGTTAATTTACTTTAGATTGGGTGTGTCAGGTAAGAACTCTGTGGAGGTAGCAGGTAAGGTGAAATCTGAATAGCAAGAAGGAACCCATAAGCAATTAAAGAGCAAGGGAACGATTCTCTTGGGAGAAAGAACAAGTACAAGAATGAGGAATGAGCAGCAAGGCCGGAGCTAAGTGCTCAAGGGAGAGAGGTGAGGTAAAAGAGGCAAGCAAGGGACATTCATGTAGGGCCCTGTGGGCCAAGAAAAGGACATCAGAGCTTATTCCTTGTGATGAGATAGAATACCCTAAAGATTTTAAGCAGGGAAGTAATGATCTAATATTAAAAGTTTCTGGGACTTCCCTGGTGGCGCAGTGGTTAAGAATCCACCTGCCTGGGCTTCCCTGGTGGCACAGTGGTTGAGAGTCCGCCTGCCGATGCAGGGGACACGGGTTCGTGCCCCGGTCTGGGAAGATCCCACATGCCGCGGAGCGGCTGGGCCTGTGAGCCATGGCCGCTGAGCCTGCGCGTCTGGAGCCTGTGCTCCGCAATGGGAGAGGCCACAACAGTGAGAGGCCCGCATACCGCAAAAAAAAAAAAAAAAAAAAAAAAAAAGAATCCACTTGCCAATGCAGGAGACATAGGTTCGAGCCCTGGTCCGGGAAGATCCCACGTGCCATGGAGCAACTAAGCCCGTGCGCCACAATTACTGAGCCTGCGCTCTGGAACCTGCAAGCCACAACTACTGAGCCCACGTGCCACAACTACTGAAGCCCACGTACTTGCCAATGCAGGAGACATAGGTTCGAGCCCTGGTCCGGGAAGATCCCACGTGCCATGGAGCAACTAAGCCCGTGCGCCACAATTACTGAGCCTGCGCTCTGGAACCTGCAAGCCACAACTACTGAGCCCACGTGCCACAACTACTGAAGCCCACGTACCTGGAGCCCGTGCCCCACAACAAGAGAAGCCACTACAATGAGAAGCCTGTGCACCGCAACCAAGAGTAGCCCCCGTTCACTATAACCAGAGAAAGCCCACACACGGCAACGAAGACCCAACGCAGCCAAAAAAAGAAAAAAAGTTAAAATCACTCTTTCTGCTGATGAATGGGCATCAAAATGGGAGGAGTAAGACTGATTATAAGGCTGTTTCTCCAGACTGGCTGAGAGATGATGGTGCTTGGACCTGGGCCTGGTGTGGAGATTGAAAGAAATGGATAGATTTGCCAACTGCCCTTTCAGATCTTTCTCCTAGGCCTTCCCACCTAACTGGGCCGTAGTTTCTTTGTGATTGGGGCACAATATCAGGCTCATCTAGCTCTCGAACTTACAGTAGAATCAGCTGGTAGGTCTGATTCAGTAGGTCTGATTTGGTGGGGCCCAATAATGTACATTTCTAACCAGTTCCCAGGTAATTCTGATGCTATTGGTCTAGGTACCACATTTTAAGGACCACTATTCTAGTTGACTTGCCTTTGCTTATTAACTTACTCCTTTCTGAGTGATCCGCAAAGCACCACAACCTGCGTCAAATAGTGTCTGCTCCCCTGCCAAGTTCTAAATTCTCCTCTATTTCTTTAAAGAAATATTCATCCCCCAAACTCACGCACCTGGTCCTTCTACCTACTCATATTCTAGTTAAACTTCATACAGTACAATCAGTAAAATCTAGTTCTGTGCAGCTCTCTCAACTATTTAAGTCTAAATTATATTACTTTGTCTCCTCTAGACAGGAGAACTTTAAAACAAATTTGGGGGGCTTCCCTGGTGGTGCAGTTGTTGGGAAGCCGCCTGCCAATGCAGGGAACACGGGTTTGAGCTATGGTACAGGAAGATCCCACATGCTGCAGATCAACTAAACCCGTGCACCACAACTACTGGGCCTGCATTCTAGAGCCCACGTGCCACAACTACTGAAGCCCGCGCGCCTAGAGCCTGTGCTCTGCAAAGAGAAGCCACCACATGAGAAGCCCACGCACCACAACGAAGAGTAGCCCCCGCTCGCCACAACTAGAGAAAGCCCATGTGCAGCAATGAGGACCCAGCGCAGCCATAAATAAATAAATAAACAAACAAATAAATAAATAAATTTATGATAAAAAAATGGTCAAAATGGTACATTAAAAAAAAACCAAAAACGTATTTTGGGGAGAGTGTTTTTGGCCATAGACTTGATTGAAGTTCATTTTTAAGAGAAGAGAATGTATGTATTGCCTTTTCAGACAGAAAGCAAGAATTTAAAGGTGAATATAGGGGCATAGAAACTGAAGGGGAAAATGTCACCTGGATAACCATACTCTGTTTCAGGCATAGAATTTTGTCAGCTTTTTCACAGTGAAGAGTTTCTATAATCTATATGCTTTGATTTGGTAGGTATTTCATTTTAAATGTCAGACTCCATATTGTAGTGCAGATTTTTTTTTAACGATAATGGCAGATAAACACCTGAAAATTTGTTTAATTGTTTTTAATTAGTGAATTACTTAATTTATTTTTGGTTGCCTTGGGTCTTTGTTGCCGCGAGCGGGCTTTCTCTAACTGTGGCGAGGGGGGCGCTAATCCTCGTGGCAGTGTGTGGGCTTCTCCTTGCAGTGGCTTCTCTTGTTGCGGAGCAAGGGCTCTAGGTGCGCAGGCCTCAGTAGTTGTGGCACACGGGCTCAGTAGTTGTGGTTCGTGGTCTCTAGAGCACAGGCTCAGTTGTTGAGGTGCACAGGCTTAGTTGCTCCGCGGCATGTGGGATCTTCCTGGACCAGGGATCGAACCCGTGTCCACTGCATTGGTAGGAGGATTCTTAACCACTGTGCCACCAGGGAAGTCCCTATAGTGCAGAGTTTTAACCTTAAAAATCATCCCTGCCACATTTGTATTCCCTGAAATGCAAAGGCATGGGACCTGCGCAGTCTTCTTGTTTCCTCTATTCAGAAGGGCACAGTATGGGTTGTGGTCCAGAGGAGGACCAAAAAAAAAAAAAAAATTCATCATAGGCATGGAGGTGCTTCCTAATGTGAAGCATCCAGCTTCTCTACAATTTGGAAAGATTTTTATTTTATTTTTTTATTATTTTTTTTTTATTTTTTATCATCTTTATTGGAGTATAACTGTTTTACAATAGTGTGTTAGTTTCTCCTTTACAACAAAGTGAATCAGTTATACATATACATATGTTCCCATATCTCTTCCCTCTTGTGTCTCCCTCCCTCCCACCCTCCCTATCCCACCCCTCTCGGTGGTCACAAAGCACAGAGGTGATCTCCCTGTGCTATGCGGCAGCTTCCCACTAGCTCTCTATTTTACATTTGGTAGTGTATATATGTCCCTGCCACTCTCTCACTTCGTCACAGCTTACCCTTCCCCCTCCCCATGTCCTCAAGTCCATGCTCTAGTAGGTCTGTGTTTTATTCCCGTCCTACCACTAATCTCTTCATGACATTTTTTTTTCTTAGATTCCATATATATGTGTTAGCATACGGTATTTGTTTTTCTCCTTCTGACTTACTTCACTCTGTATGACAGACTCCAGGTCTATCCACCTCATTACAAATAACTCAGTTTCATTTCTTTTTATGGCTGAGTAATATTCCATTGTATATATGTGCCACATCTTCTTTATCCATTCATCTGTTGATGGACACTTAGGTTGCTTCCATGTCCTGGCTATCGTAAATAGAGCTGCAATGAACATTTTGGTACATGACTCTTTTTGAATTATGGAAAGATTATACAGGTAGACACCTTTCTGTGCCCCAACTGGGGGAATAAGGCTTTCCCCTTACAGACTCTAGCCATGGGCTTGCATTCTACCCAAATCATGGAGATGGACCACAAACGTCTCTATGGGTTTCTGATGGACACAGTGTGATGTAGCAGACAGTAGAGTTTGAAGCCAGAAACTTAGGCTTCTTTGTGCCTCAGTGTCCTTATCAGTAAACTGGAGATGGTAATACCCACCTCACATTATTATTGTGAGGATTAAATGAGATGCTATGTAAACGCACATGTTAAGCACTAATATTTTATTTCTCTTCCACTATGACATCCAAAATGGAGAAATCACTCCATCTGGGAAAGTCAGACAGACCCCATGGAGGATAAGAATCCAGTCACTGCACAGGAACAGAAATTGGGAGAACAGGGCATCTCATGTCACAAGACAACCAATGATAAATCTAATTTGATTAAATTGAGGCAACACCAGCTGACTCCAGCCTAAGGTGACCAATCAGCTGTCTAAGTTTTCTGGGGAATAAGAGGTTTCCTGGGACCTGGGACTTTCAGTGCTCAAACCAGGAGAGACAGAGGCAAACCAGGATGATTGGTTACCCTGTTTCTCCAGCAATAATTAGACTATCAACAATTTTGGATTGTCCTTTATCTCAGTGGGAAAGATTTCCCCCAGATATACAACAAAAGGTTCAGATGTGATTTTTTTTTATGCCCTTAGGCTATATTTGTCTTTCTCCTTTCCTCCACTGCCAAATGTCTCCAAAAAGTCATCTCCACTCAGTGTCTTTCTGCTCAGCACATGCCTTCTCTCAAAGTCACTCATCTGGGGTAGCTCCAGAGCCTGGCAGGAGATCTTTAAATAGCAACATAAAGCAACAGCATCTTTGTTGCCTGCCTGCGTTGCTTTTCTTTTCTCTTACAGGAATATTTTCAAATAACCTCAAAGAGTTGGAGAGCAATAAGACTCTACCACAAATGTTCCCAGCTTCAATAACGCTGTTGCTAAGAACCATCTTTATAATGCTGAAGGATAAGAAATGATTGACAACAAGGACCTACTGTGTAGCACAGGGAATTATACTCAATATTTTGTAATAACCTATAAGGGAAAATAATCTGAAAAAAATTGATATAGATGTATATATATAACTGAATCACTTTGCTGTACACCTGAAACGAGCACAACATTGTAAATTAACTATTCTTCAATTAAAAAAAGGAGAAGGAGGAGAGGAAGAGGAAGAGGAAGAAGAGGGAGAAAAAGAAATGATTGGGCTTAGAGCTCATCACTATTGTCCCTCCAGCCAGACACATGCCTGCTGATAGGGGCAGAGTTCTCACTACATACACTGAGTGCACAGAACTAGCCAGGGCTGCTTTGCCCTTGCTGAACACTGGGCTCAACTTTGTGACAGAACCCAGTTGGCAAATATGAAGTTGGACATTCCTGGTGCTGTTAGCTTTTTTCACATAACCTTACTCCATTTGTGATCTGCCTCTTCTTCCCCACCTAAAAACCAACAGGGGACCCTGAGTCATCCAGAGTCCATTCTTGATGAATGTCTGTTATGAATAGAAAGCAGATGATCACATTCTCCCAGCCAGGGCACAGGCCCTGCCAACATTGGAGTGTGTGCTTAATAGCTTTCTCCTCTACTCCAAACAAACACTAGATTTTGAATGGCCAAGGGTCCCACCTCACAGCTGAAATGCAAATGCTCTGGCAAGAGCTCTTTGGGGACCTGCCATGAGCAGTGGCATTGTCATCCCTGTTCTTAACCTCACAGCAGCATTGGAGGCCATCACTCACCCTTTCCTTTACATCTGGCAACATAGTCCTGACTCTCTTAGCTCATTGGTCTCTCCTTCTCTGGCTCTTCTTCTTCTTATTGTCCCCAAAGTGGTCATACTTAGCCTTGTACTTCATGGCTCAGATTTCTATTCTGTGTTCTCACTTCCCCAGTTATGGCTTCCTCTTACTTTTAAGTGGATAATTCTCAAGTCTGCATCTCTATATTCTAACCCCTCATCTTCCCACCCACATGATCTGTCATCACCTAAAGCAACTTGTATTACACTCGCTGGACCCATTTTTCTTCCCCAAACAGTTCCCTCCTTAGACCTCTATTTTTCTCAGAATTACACCCAACATTCTCTCTTCTTAGTTCACCTTCTTGGCATCACCTTTGACTCTTCTTCCCCCATCTCCAGCCAGAAACAAAAATGTTAGTTGATCTTCCCTTGTAATGTCTCCTGCCTGTCTCATCTTGCCTATTTCTACTGTCATCAGTCTCACAATCTCAGCCTCCATCATGTTCTCTACATAGCAGTTTCTAACTCCAAGTCTTTCCACTCCATTCTTCCACTACTACTGGTTAACGCCCCAATTACAATGGTAAATGGTTCCTTATTGAGTACCAAATAATTCTAGATGCTTAAGCCTAACATTTATGAATTTCTACAAGTCCATAATGGGCTTTTCTCCCCCAGGAGTGATCTGGAATATGGCAGGAGCCTACCTGAATGTTAAATTGTATGTTAAAAGATCAAGTAGCTAGACTCTTGCACCCAAAAGATGTGCTCTTTGCCTGATCCTATTCTGCTCCATCTCAGTCCTACCCTCACAGCCTTTCCACTCTGCTCAGCTCCCTCTCTGATTAATCTTCTAGTTAACCCTGAAGCTACTGATGGTCAGGCTGACTATTAGGGTCAGAATCCCTAAGAGGGATTCTGGCGTGATCCCTCTTTCACACTTATAGTGCATGCGTCAGATGGGGAATGTGTTAAGAATGTAAATTCCAGGATACACCCTTCGCTCAGGTCAGGGGTGCAGCCAGCATCTATAGCAGTGTATCCAATAGAGTAGCTACTGAACACTTGAAGTGTAGCTAATATGACTTGAGGAACTGAATTATTAATTCTAGTTCATTTTGATTAATTTAAATTTAAATAGCCACATGTGGCCAGTGGCTACCATATTGAACAGTGGGGATCTGTATAGTTAACAAGAATCACAGCTGATTCTAATGAACAATAGTGTTTAAAGCCACTTTAACAAGCAGTCCAGGTGACCCTTATGCTCACTTACTGGTACATAGTAGGTAATCAAAAATGTTTGTTGAATGAATGGATGAACAAATGAATACACGAATGAACTAGCATACAATTTCCTTGAGATTTAAGGCTGTCTCTTCTAAAAAAGAAAAGTTGAGGGGGACTTTCCAGATGAAAAGAGGCTAAAAAGATTTAACAAACAAATGCAATAAATTAACCTTAAAGGGATCCTGGTTCAAAACTGAGTTGTTTTTTAAAAAGTACAGAAGATATTTTGGGGATAATTGGGGGAATTTGAATATAGACAGCATGTTACATGATATTAGAAAATTATTTTTAGTTTGCTTAGATGAGATAATGTTACTGTCGTTACAAAAAATGTCTTTATTCTTAGGAAATACATGCTGAAGTACTTACAGATGAAATGTCATGACATCAGCAACTTGTCTTCAAGTGGTTTGGCAAAAAATGTGTGTGTTTGTGTGTGTGTGTGTGTGTGTGTGTGTGTGTGTGTGTGTGTTGAGAGAGAGAGCAAGTGAAAGGGGCAAAATGTTAACAATCGTTGTATCTAGGTGGACTATATTTGACTGCAAAATGTGGGCCAGGACACTTACCTCCAGGGTGGTGGAAGAATACGTGAAGTCTCTTTGGCCCCTGTTAAAACAGATAAAATACTTTTCTTACTAATCATTCATATTTGCATTTTTATATTTTCCCCTAGAGTTACAAAGCAAGAAGAAATTTGGAAGCTATGGTAAGTACCACGTGCTTATTGGAACTTTACCTTTCACAGGTCCAGGTCTGGCTTCATTTAGCCTGTAGCCCAAGCATCTGGCAGATTTATCCTTTTGGTGTGATGATATATATTGGCTTTTTGCCAAACCAGAGATGCTAGAGCAGAACCTAGAAGAAACTGACACAGAATAGGGGGAAAGCAGAGACCTGAGAAAGATCGGTGAACAAAGATTTTTAGTAAAACTTTACATATGAAAAAGCAAAAAATCCAGGTATAATCTAAATGGCTAACAAGTCCTTCATTCAGCAAATATTACTGAGTGCTTACAATGGTCCAGGTCCTGTGACAGGTGCTGGGGACCAGGATGTGAACAAAATTAGACATGCCGCATGTCCTCCCAGCATACCCCCTAGTGGTAGTTGGTTAAATGAATGACAGAACACTCATTCTGGAATGTTACACTGTCATTATGAAGAAAGTTTGCAAAGAAAAATTAATAAAACAGCCTAGACATGTCATAATAGCAAGTTAAAGCAGAATGCAAAATTGTATTCATAGTATTAACTGGGTCATATAAATCCTCCACAAGCCACAACTCAAAAATAGGAATTGTCAACCTTGTAGCCCATTACTTTCACCTTTGTTTTTTTTCTATTCTCAACACAGCTAATACATAGAATAAACTATTGGAAAATAAAGAGAAGAGTATTGATAGCTGTCATTTCTAGGTTGTGGGATTATGAGTGTTTTTGCTTTCTTCTTATGATTTTCTATACTTTTCAAGTTTCCTACAGTGAACATGAATAAACAGGAAATAAGTCAATTAAAATTTAAACACACACAGACATGCATAGAGCTTCTCTTCCAGCAGTCATTTGTTTTCTCTTTCCCCTTGCCTTTGGTGTCTCCAGCGCAGGGGGTGCAGGCCTCCACCAGGGCAGCACAGGCACTGTAACAGATGCTTCAACCGTCACTGCCACATGCCTGTGGAGCCTGGTGTCTCCTGCCTGGTGATAAACTGCCACCTGTCCTGCGGCGCTACCTTCCACATGTGCAAAGAGGCAGAGCACGAGCTCTTGTGCCCTTTAGAACAGGTTCCGTGCCTCAACTCCGAATATGGCTGCCCCCTTTCCATTTCCCGTCACAAGCTGGCTAAGCACCTGCAAGTGTGCCCCGCCAGCGTGGTCTGCTGCTCCATGGAGTGGAACCGCTGGCCAAACGTGGACTCTGAAACAGCCCTTCACGAGAACATCATGAAAGAGACCCCCAATGAGGAGTGCTTGGACACAGCCCTGGCCCTCCAAGACCAGAAGGTCCTCTTTAGATCTCTGAAAATGGTAGAACTTTTCCCAGAAACTAGAGAACCCGTGGAAGAGGAACCTACCATGAATGGTGAAGCCAGCTGGAAGGAAACGGAAGGAGCGGTGGGTGGCACAGATACTGGTTTGGTAACAAGCGGCTCTCTGTCAACCACCAACGGAGAGGTGGCAGAGCTGAGTCAAGAAGAACGAGAGGTATTAGCCAAAACCAAAGAAGGGATGGACCTAGCCAAGTTTGACAAGTGGGAAAATATGTTCAGCAAAGAGCATGCGGCCTCTGCTTTAACGAGCTCATCAGTGAGCAGTGAGAGCAAGAGCAGGGATGGCCCAGAGAAAGAACAGATTTCCAGCAGCAACAACATGGTAGGAGAGAGCGCTGCCAAAGGGGAAGAAACACAGGAAGACCAGAAGCAGCGGGACTTTCACGCAGCCATAGAAAACTCAGGGCTTGCCCCTTGGCAGGATGGTGTTCTGGAAAGACTGAAAACAGCTGTGAATGCAAAGGACTATAATATGTACCTGGTGCACAATGGGAGGATGCTTATTCACTTTGGTCAGATGCCTGCTTGTACACCTAAAGAGAGAGACTTTGTTTATGGCAAACTTGAGGCTCAGGAAGTGAAGACTGTTTACACCTTCAAAGTTCCCGTGAGCTACTGCGGGAAGCGGGCTCGCCTCGGAGACACCTTGTTGAGTTGTAGGCCAAGTGAACACAAGGCAGTAGATACTTTGGATTTAGGGATCACTGTGGAGGACCTGCCCAAATCAGATCTCATCAAGACCACCCTGCTGTGTGCTCTGGAAAGAGAACTCAAAGGTCATGTCATCTCTGAATCCAGGAGCATTGATGGGCTGTTCATGGATTTTGCTACACAGACATACAGTTTTGAGCCAGAACAGTTTTCCTCCAGGATGGTGCTGGCTGACCTTCTAACCACTGCCAACCTGAATGGGCTCCATATGGAGCTCCACAGTGAGTGTGTGACCAGGAGACACAACAAGAGCAGTTCTGCCTTTACTTTCACTTGCAACAAATTCTTCAGGAGGGATGAATTCCCCCTACATTTCAAGAATGTCCACACAGACATTCAGTCATGTCTCAATGGTTGGTTCCAGCACCGATGCCCCCTTGCCTACTTGGGATGTACCTTTATTCAAAACCATTTCTGTCCCCCAGGGCAAAAGGCAAAAGTAATCTATAGTCAGGAGCTCAAGACCTTTGCCGTCAAGCCGGAGGTTGCTTCAGAGCTGAGTGAGGGAGGGAACAACCATCTCTCAGGCCGTGAAGGAAAAAGCCAGAATTCTCTAACCAGCCTGCCCCTGGAGATTTTGCAGTACATTGCTGGGTTCTTAGACAGCATCAGCCTATCCCAGCTCTCCCAGGTGTCCGTGCTGATGAGGAATATCTGTGCCACTTTGTTACAAGAGAGAGGGATGGTCCTCCTGCAGTGGAAGAAGAAGAGGTATTCCCATGGAGGCACCTCGTGGAGAGTTCACAGAAAGGCAAGTAAATAGTCATTCACTTATTCATTCATTCAACAAGTATTTACTAAGGGCCTTCTGTGCACCAAGCAGTGTACTAGGCACTGAGACTGTACTAGGTTACCGGGAATAAAACACAGTCTATGAACTCAAGGGGGTCAGCATAGTAGAGGAGACAGACCCATAAACATAAAAATGGCAATACAAGTGGTAATGCCTGTTTATGTATGTGTCCTGCATGTCTTCCGTTTGCTCACATGATCCATTCTCCATCGTGATCTGTCCCCCAGGAGGCTGATCTTTACAGACTAGCTTAACCAGCTCCCCTGCCCTCCAGCTTCCAGTTGGGCTAATCTAATGGGAGTGTATCAGCAGGAGATGGTCAGGAGGGAGAAGAGTGAGGTTGACATAGCTATTCTTCTGGCTTCCTCCCTGCATGCATTCTCCCCTCCACGACATTTTGCACTGGCCATGCCCCTCCAGCTGTATCTGATAGCTCTCTCCACACAGGTTACCGATTCTGGGTTCCATTGACTTCCTTCCTCCCTTTCAGGCCTAGGGTAGTAACACTCTAGATTGTTACTAGCCTGGGTTTTCTATACCCTGCCCACACATTTGTATATCATTCCTTTACAAAAGTCTCTTCAGATTACCCAGTTTGAGTGTGCCATCTGTTTTCTGCCTGGACTCCAACTCATACAATATGCCAACAAATTCTCCTCAGCCCTATGTCAACTAATTTATTTACAAACAAGTTTTGCCCCTGTTAGATTCATTTTGAAATTCTAAAATAATTTGGTCCACTGATTTCCCCTGGTTGAAATGCTTATTTAATTTTTTAAAAAAACTCTGCTATATAGATCAAAGAATCTTTCCCTTTGGAAAAACCTCGTTCCCTTTTCTCAATCAGGTTAGGCTTGCTTAACTGTATTATAAGTTCTCTTGGCTTGTACTCTATAGAAGTGAAACTCCCAATTCATCCTATCCAAGGTGCTGTAGCATCCTCTCTTATGGAACATATATTGGTAATGTGAATAACAAATTTATGATGCCCATTTAGGTCAATAATTCCAAAATCTCACTGTTGAGTCTCTTCCCAGTATGTGGGTATATGCAAACTGGTATTGGGGAGTTAGGAGATGTTTACATCTGTTTTTATTGATTATGTCTAAAACATCTTGCATATTTTCTATTATTTATTCCCTGAACAGTCTTCTTCAAAAAATAATTATCAGACTGTTCCTCATGAATTCATGCTTGAATCCATGCCTGCAATCCATGTGTTAGATAATGACTGCCAACCAACCATGTGTTAGGGATAAACATGAATGAGACTAAGACCCTGCCTTTGGGAATTGTATCGCCAAGATACAATGTATCATCTAGAACTACCTAATATCTTCCTCTGTAAAATCAAATGCAAATAATTTTAAGTTACATACTAGAAATTTCATTATTTTTTGGCTCACATTTTTTCCCAATTCAGTGATTGCTGACCACTCTTAAATATCATTTGGGACAAAATAATTTCCTTGCAGGAAGGAAGAAAGAGAATTTAGTTGGAGCTAAAGAATGCTCATATTAAAATGGCCTTTTAAAGTACAAGGGGAAATAGTTCCAAGATCACAGGATACACTTCTCTTATATAGTAACAACGACAAGAAACTGAGGGTGAAATGATCAGGTTGAAGGATATCAGATTATGCCTATCCTCATAGCCAGATTTTAAAACTAGTGGCTTTGCCACCACATCCTAGGTGGAAAGGCCCACAGGGATTTGTGTGCCAGACTTCTAGATTTCTCCTAAGGTTTCTGTTCTAGTGAGACTCTTATTAGTTAGCATACTTTTAGTTTTAAGCATAGAAAACCAACTTAACATGACAAACAATAAAGGGAATTTATTGGCCCATATAACTGAAGAGTGCAAAGGTGATAGCTTCAGGTATGGCTTGATCTAGCAGCTCAAAATGCCCCCAAATGACCTTTTTACTCTCTATTTCTTATCTCGACTTCCTCACTTGTGGCTCCACTCTAAGACACAGTTCTCCCTTCATGGTCCTTGGTGACTACCGGAAGCTCCTAAAACTGTAGCTTCCAAGTTCAAGCACAGAGGGGAAAAGAGAATCTGCTTCTTGGTATCACAAACAAAAGTTCTGGAGTGGAGTCTCATTGGCACTGGTTGTCCTGATTTGAACTATATGTCTATTCTAGAACTAACCACTGTTTCTGGGGAGGTGGGGGATGGGGGAAGGGTGTATGTCAATAAGCAGATTGGTGTTAGTCATTTCCACACAACACATGGCTGGCTGGGATGATTATCAATTAGAAGGGGGAATTAGGAATTGGATGCTGGAGAAAGGACTAACAAATGTATGCTGCAGCCACTAAATACTCTCAGGAATCTAAGAATAGGAAGAACAGAAAGGCATTTCCCCACACTGTTCAAATAAAACCGGCCTGAGGGTATCACCCCAGTGTTTACTTTGGAACTTCTCTCTTTCCTCATAGATCTGGCAATTCAGCAGCCTCTTCTCCAAAATCAAGGGCTGGGAGTTTAATGAAGTTGCCTCCATGTCTGAGCACCTGAAGTCCTGTCCTTTCAACGTAGTAGAACACAAGACTGACCCGATTCTTTTGACCAGCATGTGTCAGCCCCGTGAGCAGGCTGGAGAGACTTTAGTCACCACCTTTAAAGCCAGACCAAGAGGAAGACACACCTACTAAAGGCTCAGAAGCCACCATTCTTGGATTCCCACTCAGGGTTACTGAAAGTTTGACAGAGTTTGGTTTTGAGGACTTCCTTCTGTAAACTGCAGATGTGCTTATCTGGGTGTGTTGGAACATGCAATGTCCTTCAAAACCTGAGCAGCTGCACAAGGCCGAAGAATTTCCTAAGCCATGGCTTGTGTAACTGCTATAGTGCCATACTGATAACTTATTTCCTCCCTCCCCCCCCACTTTTTTTCTAAAATAAATCAGTCTGTGAAGTATTTTAAATAGGTGACTTGAGGCCATTTGGAAGATGAGTCCAAGTCCTTAGGAGATGAGAGAGCCGCGAAATTCCATAACCAGCACAGGCCTGTGCTTTTGTGGAGAGCTTTTCAGTTTATAAGCACTTCCAATGATATGGAGCAGGCAATGTAGGGATGGGGACTGACATGCCTCCCAGGGCACCCAGGGTGAAGGGCACAGTTTGAAGTTTCTGGAGCTGGGGTTGTCTTGACGGCCAAGTCCAGGGCTTTTTTTAGTTGCCCCACTGCCTCTAAGCCCAGACAGTCCAAACAGCCCGAAGGAATAGAGACCCAGGCTAAGCACAACAGCCTCGAGGACACCAAAGGCCAAAGGATGAGAGGTGGAAATGAGGTCCTAGAATGAGACTGCTGTGTAGAATCTTGGCAACATATAGAAGGACAGCCTTGAAAAATGAAGAAGAATCCAGAGGAGATATTATATTTATGGAGAAAATTAGGACCAAAAGCCAGAGCCTACTTTCAAACATTTTAATAGTGACTTGAGAGTCAAGGTTCTTTTCCTCTGAAAATTATATTCTCCGTCTGGATTAGGGAGAGCACAGGCACGGGCCAGCACCACCCTGGGCGCAGTGAAATGATCACGAGACACTAACACCAACTTCAGTGTCATGTCAGAATGCACAGGGTAGCCCAAGGAGACCTCGCATTTGGAAAAGTCCAGACAAGGCCTACTGCAGCTCCTGTGTTACCAGTCGCCAGGTCCTAGACATCACTTGAGTACCCCATCGGGAATCTTGAGAAGGAAGACAGCTGAACATAGTGATTCCCTATAATTGCTCCTACCTATTGCTGGCCATGACTGCATTCTGTCAAAAATGCGTGACACTTCTGGGTTTTGGTAACAAATAGTTAAAACTTATGAGAACAAAATTAAAATAAAAATACACAATAGAAACTGGCACCCCCTAAAGCAGGGTTTCATGGAACTACTGACATTTTAGACTGGATAATTCTTTGTGATAAGGGACTGTCCTATGTGTTATAGGATGTTTAGCAGCATCCTTGACCTCTATCCAATAGATACCAGTAGCACCCCTACAGCTATAACAACCAAAAATGTCTCCAGACATTGCTAAAAATCCTCTGGGAGCAAAATCGCTCTTGGCTGAGAACAACTGCCCTAAAGAATGATATGCCAATAGCAGTAAATTAGGATAAGCTTTTTAGTACAGCAAATTCTTATCTCACATAGTTATCTACAATGGTCATAATTTCATGCAGCTCTTCTTTCTTTACCAAATAGGTTTTAGACACATGATGATTTTAAGTTGGGAACCAAATGGAGCTGGTTTGTTTGTTGTGGCTTCACCTCCTTGGGTCACAGTGCAAAAAGTATATCCTATCAGCTCTCCAAGTATAGCTGAAGCCAGAAGGTTGAGCTATTTTTCTTAACCCTAACCCTAACCCTCACCCTAGCCCTAGCCCTAATCCTAACCCTCTCTCCTTAATTGATGCCATTT
Organism: Physeter macrocephalus; assembly: GCF_002837175.3. NCBI lineage: Eukaryota > Metazoa > Chordata > Mammalia > Artiodactyla > Physeteridae > Physeter > Physeter macrocephalus. Next base: position 92,964,053 of record NC_041214.2, on the reverse strand, counting down.
TCCTAGCAGTCCTCAGCAAGTGAGAAAGAAGGGAAAAGGAGTATGGGCACTGTGGGGAAGCAGAGAACAAAGAATTTAACCGACAACAACAAAAAAGAGTCTAGTCAATATGAATGTTTGTTATTGCCTGGGTTTCCCTCTGAACATGGTCCAGAGCTGGTATAGATGAAGTAGATGACACCCCTGAGAAGAGTCAAGAAGGCATTAGAGCAAATCCCAGAGTAGAAGTATGCTCATCTTCCATTATAATGTGCCATTTGGTACTATTCAGTAACGTAACTCTATTTTTCCTAATCCTTAATGTTTGGTTTATATTTCACATTTGTATATAAGGCCCCGTTTTCTAAAAAATATAACTAGAGTGTGAGCTAAGATTTTATTCAGTGAAGATGAATAACTGCGACAGCTAAGCAGTGAAGTGGGAGAAAAGGAACTGATCCAGGGTTCAGTTCCATGTGTTTTGAATCTAGTCCTTCCTATATGGAGGAAGAAAGTTCTGAAAATCCATTTTGGGTTTCTTATTTTATTAGAAAAAGAAAGCAAGGGGAGCTGTAGACTAAGGGAGGTGAAAATCCGGGGCTACCGTGAGCTGGATGAGAAGTATAGAGAAAGGAAGAGAGCAGAGGGCTCTTCCTTGACAATCCGGGCAGCCCAGGGTTCGGGAGGGCATTCAGGAGACTAACCGCACTGCTCTGTGGGCCCCACCCTTCCAGGCACACTTTACTTTCCCAGCTACTGCCTTCAGCACAATACTGAGCTGATCAACATCATCAAACACATTTTACAAGGTATCTAATTGTATATGTCGCAGGAAACCAGAGTATTGCAGGTACCCACTGGCCTATACAATCAAGCACATTTTATGGTGAGAGGGCATCTGGAGAAAAAGGGAAGCCTTTTAGAAAGACGGTGGATTAGACAGATGATTTGATTAGTGGGATGAAGCTGTAGTGAGCAGCACAGGAGCAAGCATCATCTGAGAGAGGCAAGACAGCTAGACACGGCTTCAGATTAAGAAGCAGCTAAGGAGAGTGAAAGGGGACTGTGGACCCAAGAATAGGAGCCTGGACAGGGAGGTGTCTGAGAGCAGAGCCCTTGAAGAGAATCACCGCCAAGAAAGTCAGTCCAAGTAGAGATCAGCCGAATGTAGAAGGCGAGGTCTACAGAACTGAGGCAGAAAGGACTTTATTGCCTTAATAATATAAGGATCTGGAAAAGAAGTTTCTGTCTTATAATGAAGGGAAAAGTGAAAAGCAAGGTGGAACTTGGATGTAAGAATAAAACCACTGCAAAAGTCTGATCTATGTATGATGTCAGATCAAACCGAAGTGAAGAATGAGATTGTGTATATCTAGTGTGACTTACCTCTATACACTGGAAACCCCAATGTCTCTATAGGCAGAAATAAAAGCTGCTTTTCACTCTGAAAGTCTAACTGGGTGAATCTTAGAAGTGACGTGTAGAGACAGATGTGTGATTCACTGGCATAGAAGTTGCTGTGGAAACAAAGGAGTGTATGTCTTGAAGAAAAGCCAAGGAATGAGCCTGAGGGATGCAGTGCTCTAAGCACATGGACAGCTCACCAATGAAATTTTAAGGACTTTTATAAAGTCCTGCAGCAACTATGGGTCTCAGACACCAATCCTAGCTCTTCCTTGATCCCACTGTCTTCTCCATCTTTGAAAGCTGAACCTAACTTCAGATACCGGTTATAGCACAGACTTCTATTTTCCACCAACCAAAGATCCCCTATACCAAATCCCTGACTTTCATTTTGATTTGATTTTGGTTTTGCCTAGGATCTCCTATTCTGGACCTTGCCGAGCCCAATGGCCTGGGGTTAGAATAAACTCACCGTGTCCTGGCCTTTCATTCTCCCTCATCCCCATACTTTGCTTAGTGATTTGCTTTTTGCCTATCACTGGCCATCCAAAGGTCCTCACTTCTCCTATCAGCAGCCTCAAGCTTTGGACCACACAGAAACTTTATGAGCTTCCTCAATCTACCTTCTTACCTGACCATCGATTTCACTCATCCAGCTACAAGGAAGCCTAGACTTTCTCTAGTAGAGGCCACTGTCACTCTAAATCCTCTTAACACCTTATTGTTGCTTTAGTTTTAGTCTTTTTTTCTTGGCTAAATCTTTTCCTCCTTTCTTGCCCCTAATTTGTGCTTTTGCCTCAAGAATCATTATGCACTAAAAGAGTGTGGTCATTACTCCCAGGCAGAAAGTGGCTGGCCTCTCACAACTGCTGAAGCCAGCAGAAGTTGAACTGTCTTATCGTGGACCCTTCCTGGCCCCTGTTCCCCTACCTTACTGCCATTCCCCAGGCCCATCTTGTTTGGGACTGGGTATCAGTAGAGTCTAAGGAAAGGGCACAGCCCTTGACACCCAGGGCGCAGAGTGACGGGCAGTGGAGGAGGGAGTTTTCTGAATATCTCTGAAAGATGGAAGGAGAATTGGAGCCATGAGAGTCAGGACCATTGAGGGCTGCATAAAAAGTACTATTTACCTCAGAATAGAGGTGAGCCATGGTCCCACCTTATTTCCACTTTAGGACTGAGCAGAGAGAAGATTCAGAGATATTTCTGCAGAGAAGGAAAGGGAGCAAACAGCGCAACCAGGAAATATAAACATACCTTCCCAGGTAAGCAAACCAGGAAGCTCAGAGTTCACAAACAAAGGAAGGTAGAGCGGGGGGGTGGGTGTTAGAGGGGGGATTCATGGGGAAGGAGGCAGGACGCAGGATAAACATCCCTGAGATCATCTAGGGTATCCAGGATAGACAGGACACCGAGGGGAAGGAGACCTCCTTCCTCATGCTGTCTCTGCCCCAAACCCTAATGGAGACGGAGAGGGAAGTCTGTCTAGAGCTTCAGGCAACTCATGACATCCTGTCAGACACTTGCAGCAGAAATGGAAAGCGGGTGGAGGCAGAGCCACTTGGGATAAGGGAAGTCACAGTGCAGAAGACAGACAGCCACAGTTACTGGAGGAGCTTGACATAATTTGCAGGGAAGAGTCCAAAGTGGCCGTGGCAACGTCCCCGCCACCAGCCCTCGTCCACCATCTCAATGTCAGTGATGATGTCATCTGGATCAAAGGAAATCTCATCACTTCCCTCTGGGGAGAAAATTGACAGGATATTAGGATGGTCAGGCAGGAATCCCTCCACCCCTGTGTCCGCTTTAAACCTCAGGAAGGGAAATAGGCCTGTTCTTGATGCCAAGTCTGGGCCCTATCCTGACCCCCAGAATCCGTCCCCCTTCTCATGTATCAAGGGCCTCCAGGCACCAGACCCCTCAGGCCACTCCCAACCTACCTCCTTGGTAATCATACAGGGCTACAGCTGAGATCCCAGCCCCAGCCCCAGCCGGGCAGCCTGATGATCCTGCATAATGAGAAATATGAATATGTTCTCATCAACATGGAGAAGGAAAATAGACAGGTCCCTCTGTGTAATGGGGGAATTCTCCCCTACAGCTGACCAAATCCAGGAGCTGCCCCACCACTCACCAGCCAGAGTGGAGGAAAAAGAGGGATCCTCAGGCTCGAGCACATCTTCATAGTCGCCCTCTGGTTCCTCATCCGGCTCATGTCTGTCCATTTCCCCAACATCCTCATAGTCATTCTCGGGTTCAGGCTCAGGCTCAGGCTCAGGCTCAGGCGCTTCTTCATACACTGGCTCTTCCTCCATCTGGAAGCCTTCTGGAGTCCTGGGGGGCAGAGCTGGGGGCTCCTCATTGTCCTGGGAAGAGACAGTGTGAAGCAGGGTGACTTCTGTTCACCAGGAGCTGCCTCTCCAAAATCTCCCAATGGAGGACTGCTAAGACCCCACCCATCCCCATGCTTCCATTCTACCCTCCATCCTTGCATCCTTCTAACAGCCTCTCCTAGGGAACACAATCTTTCATCCCTCTTCATTCATCAACCTCCCACACCCACCCACTCAAAACACCTACCAAAAGATGATAGAAGGGAAGCAGAAAGCAAGTCAGAATCCTTGGAAGACCAGGAAAACATTGAAGCAAAAGCAAAAGCAAAAAAAAAAAAGGTGAAAGATGACAGCTAGGATGACTAACTATCCTAGTCTGCCCAGGACTGTGTTATTTCCCAGAATACAAGACTTTCAATGCTAAGACCAGGATAGTCCCAGACAAATCAGTATCGTTGATCACCCTGTACAGCCCACCTACTAGGACATGAGGAGATGGGGAAAGAGCAGAGAATCTTTGGGGCTCTGCTTACCTCTGGGGGATTCTGCCTTGGGGGCTGGGTAGGCACTGGTTGTTCCCTACTGGTTCTCACAGGCCCACACTCTGATGACAGACAGCTCCCTGCTGGAGGCCAGGCCTGTGGAGGATGAAGCATCTTTCCAGTGAGCAAGAAACTTCCATCTTCTCTCTTGTACTGACCTGGAACACCCCTTCCTACCTCTGCCAGTTCAAATCAACCATTCCTCAAGATGGGCTCCAACCTGAAATGACAGCTCCTTCCTCTTGTTGTTGCAGCAGTAATTGACTGCACTTGCTGGTGACCTATCTTCTGTTGTACTATGTAAATCTTTTTTTCAGCTAACATTCTCATATGTATATATGAAGCTTAATTACACAATCAGATTGAAATCTTCCTGAAGACAGGGATAGCAACTGTAGACTTTGCCTAACACAGGGGAGGCCTGTGCCTTATTTTCTACTAAGGATACAAACCCCTTAGGCTCTTGTCTGGGCAAGGAATCCTTGATGTGGATCCCGAAGGGCCAAACACTTACCTCTGAGGAGATTTTCTTGGGTAATGGGGCTGACACCACCGGCTCTTCCATAGTGGCCACTGGTGGCTGAGCCTCACGGCTCATCTTTACCAAGGCCTTTCTCTCCTGTTGCTGCCTGGCTATCTGCTGTGCCTTCTCCTCTTCCTCCTGCTTCCTCTTTTCCTCAGCCATGGATTCAAATTTTGCCTTCAGCCCACGGGCGCCACTGGAAGCTGCAGACACAGGCAAGAAAAATTAGGGTTGTCTTGGGTTGGAGGTAGGGGAGTGGCACTGGAATGAAGGAGAGGAACCAGTTAAATATCCAAAGAAGAGCAGGTAGAGAGGGGACTCATGGAAACGGAGGTAAAGAGGTATCAATGAAGGAACAAGGGGATTATAGGAGGATAAGGTAACCCTGATGCCTAGATCTCCATACAGCCAGGCCATGTGATCTCAGACTCTTGCCCTTTTTAAATCATAAGGCTTGTTCTCCCAACCTGCATCTTCCCTGTCCACATTTCTTAAATCTGTATGCCCTCTGGCCACCATCTACCCTCTATCCCCTATCCAAAGCTCCTTTCCCTATGTGTTCTTCCCAAATGGCTCCCTCCCTTCCTCCCTCTGTTCTCTGCTTCTTCACCAGTGTCACTCAGATATCCACTTAACCTAATTTTTTCTAGGAGAGGGAATCTGGGAATATGAGGGTAGGGGTCAAGTCTACCTCAGCTAATCTAGGTAGGTAAAAGCTTGGAATAGGTAGTCTAGGAAGAAAAAAGAACGAGAAGGGAGAAGAGGTTGAAGAGCACAGAGAAAGGGAATTAAAACTCACCAGCCTCTATGGGTGTTGTCTTCTTATAAGCTGTGGTTGGGGCTTCCATTTCACTGAAACCAACAGCACTCTGCAGGTAAGAGAACAGTATGTGTAGTGGTGGGGAGGGGGAAGGGAGTGGTAATAATCCAGAAGGCAGTATTGGTGATTGGGTCACTATAGGAAGTCACCCTAACCTCTTTTTTTTTTTTTTTTTTTTTTTTTTGCGGTACGTGGGCCTCTCACTGTTGTGGCCTCTCCCGTTGCGGGGCACAGGCTCCGGACACGCAGGCTCAGTGGCCATGGCTCACGGGCCCAGCCGCTCCGCGACATGTAGGATCTTTCCGGACCGGGGCACGAACCCGTGTCCCCTGCATCGGTAGGCGGACTCTCAACCACTGCGCCACCAGGCAAGCCCCCTCCCTAACCTTTTGATGCTCAATAGTTAGACAGGGTATTCAAATAGTGTTATTTTGTGGCAGAGAGAGGGGTAAAGTAGTTCTAGACTGGTGGGATTAGCTCTCCTTTTAAAAAGCTCAGTGTTCCTGGAATCTCACATCTCTAAGTCCAGTTGCCTGGAATGCAGGAGGGTCTCAGGCCAGTACATGAAGAGGTGTAGGGGAAGACTGAATGGAGTGGGAAGAAATTATTGATTGAGTTAATCAATGCCAAGCAATCAATGAAATTTCGAATACCTTTCCTTGGAGTTTTTCTGTTTCTCTGTCTCTCTCTGCCTCCCTCCACTCTCCTTAGTTAAAGCTCAGGCTTGTGGGACTTCCCTGGTGGTCCAGTGGGTCAGACTCCATGCTCCCAATGCAGGGGGCCCAGGTTCGATCCCTGGTTGGGGAACTAGATCCTGCACACATGTCACAACTAAGAGTCCATGTGCCACAACTAAGACTCGGCACAGCCAAAATAAATAAATATTAAAAAAAAAAAAAAAAAAAGCTCAGGCTTCAGAAGACATGCCCCTTAGACGCTGAGGGCAGTCAATGGGGAGAGCAGGACACCAGGAGGACAGTGCAGGGCACCTAGCTTTGCCCATCCTTTTTCCAGCTTTGCCTCTCACTCTTCTCCAGGTTCTTCTCAAGACACTGGTGTTCTGGTGCTTTACCTTATCCACTCGGTCCTTTTGGATGCCATACTGACCACCAAAGCCCTTCGCATAATCTGCAGGATGGAAAGATCTGAGAGTCATAAGAGGAGTTAAAATGCTAGAAGTGTATGGGAAGAGGGAGTGGGAGCAGTGAGAAAGAAGACCAGAAGACAGAAATGAGGAAAAGAGAAAGATCAGTGAGAAAGTGTGAAAATCAGAGGATTAGAGAGAGGCATGGGTGGGAAAAGATGAAAAAGGATGGGGAGAAAAACACTTGAGAGAGAATGGAGGGATGAGAGATGGGAAGAGAGAAACAAAAAGAAAGAAGTGACAGAAAAGGGGAAAATACAAGGGAAGAAACAGGAAAAATTAAAGAGCGCCCCCCAGCCATCCCCTATGAGACCCAGGGAAGAAGGCCTTCTCTCTGTGAAGCAGAGGGGCCTCTAAGACTCACAGCCAAATCACCCTCTTGCCATCACCCAGCCTGTCCGTCTTCATCCCTTTCTCAGCGACCCCTTTTCTTTGGTCACCCTCCTCTGTCCTGCTCCTTAGCTTGCTGTTTTCCCCTCCACCCCTGTTGGTCTCCTCCCACCTACCCCCATATACGTACACTTACTCTTCATCCCACCACTTCCTGCATACCTGCCCCTCATTCTGGGTCCTCCATGTCAGCCTTTAGGGACAGAAGGAGGGCTCCATGTACCCTGTGACCTCCCTCCTCTCCAATACCAACTTACCTCTTTGGGATTCGTGTTTCTCTGTCTCTCCCTTGTAGTCATATCCCAGAGCTGCCTTGTCCCGTTTGTCCTCCTCTATCCCATAACGGCCACCAAAGCCACGAGAGTAATCTATGGTAGAAGGAGCAGTCGTGAGAGCTCACTCTCAGCCCATGGGGAAGTGCTGTGAAAGAGAGGAGTCAGGAGGGATGGGTGCAGGGTGATAGGGGCCCAGGAAGAGAGCGGGGCTTGAATACAGGGAAATGAGAAATGTTGCTCTAAGCAACTTTTGTCAGCTTTAAACAATGTTTACTCTTTTCCTCTCCTCCCTTACTTCCATTCCAAGATGAGAAGATCATTTGAATTTTCTCCCTTCTTCAAGGAAGGAGAAAGTATAAACAGTGTAAGGAGAGACTTCCAGAAAAAAAGAGAGATGCATATGAAATATATGCCTTTCCCTAATCCTATATAAACACTTAGCAACGTCAGAAAGATAGAGCAATCTCTCTTTTTTTCTTTTTTAAATAGTGAATCTCAAAAGAAAAGAAGAAAAAAATTCCCGGCTCCAGAAACAAACAGATGAATCAAAACAGTTGATATGATGGTAATTATGAGCTGACATAGAAAACCCAAGCTGTTTTAAGTCCCAAATTTAGTGCCTAGGGATTAGGATCTAGGGTCTGGGGTTCTACTTTCTATAAGAACAGGTGGCTGGAGAGCAGGAAGTAAGGTTCTGCCCACTCCTATAAAAGAATTTTAGAAAAAGTCTACTCACCTGTCCAGGGAAATAGTGAGAGGAATTGTAGTTTTTTTAGCATTTGGAGAAAGAAATTTTATCTATGAGACTTGGAAACTCCAAGTCTACACCTGAAGGTGTGGGATACAAATATCCAGTTTCATACTACTTATATTATACAGAAATTCTAAGCTGAGAAATTAACTGAATACTGATGTAGGAAAATATATACCACCGAAAGAGTAAGCATCAGAAGGATGGCATGAATATGAGACAAAATGGACCCCAAGACAAAATGCATTATAAAAGAGAGACATAACTCAATGATAAGAGTACAATTTGTCATTCATCAGGAATATATATGCTGGTATAAACCTATTATCAGAATCAAAACTCATGAAGCAAAGCAGAAAGAGAAATAGACAAATCTATGATCATAGTGGAAAATTTTAACATTCTTTTCTCATTATTAATAGAAAATTTAGACAAAAAGAATCTAAAATTATAGAAGGCCCAAACAACATTATCAAGACCTAAGTGACATTTACAGAATATTGCACCCCCAAACTGCACAATACACATTTTTTTTCCATGCACATATAACATTCACCAAGATAGACCACATGCTTGTCCTTACAAAAAGTTTCAATACATTTCAAAAGATTGGAATATGAGATAACATATCTTCTGATCACAATAGAATTAAATTAGAAGTTAATAACAATAAAATTAGAAAATTTCCCCAATACCTGGAAAATAAGCAACACACTTCTAAATAACTCATGGGTCAGAGAAGAAATGAAAAGGAAAATTAGAAAATGTTTTGAACTGAATGAAAATTAAAATATGCATGACATTGTGGAATGTAGCAAAACAGTGTTTAGAGGGAAATATATAGTTTTAAGAGCCTATACAGTAAACAAAGGTTTAAAATCAATTATCTAAGTTTCTACCTTAAGAAGCTACAGAGGGGCTTCCCTGGTGGCGCAGTGGTTGAGAGTCCGCCTGCCGATGCGGGGGACG
>NC_041214.2:92940330-92954768 GCF_002837175.3 Physeter macrocephalus | reverse complement strand
GATCCCACATGCCGCGGAGTGGCTGGGCCCGTGGGCCATGGCCGCTGGGCCTGCACGTCCGGAGCCTGTGCTCCGCAACGGGAGAGGCCATGGCGGTGAGAGGCCCGCGTACCACAAAAAAAAAAGAAAAAAAAAAAAGAAGCTACAGAAAGAACAAACTAAAGCCACATTAAAATGAAAGAAAAAATAATGAAGATAAGAGCAGAATTCAATAAAATTTTAAAAACAAGTAAACAATAGAGAAAATGAGCAAAGCCAAAAGATACTTCTTTGAAATTAATAAAAAATAATACTGATGAATCTCTAGCAAAAATAATTAAAAAGAGAAAAAACACAAATTAACAATATCAGAAGTGAAAGTGAACATATCACTACAGATCTTACAGAGGTTAAAAAGAAAATAAGGGAATACTGTAAATGAAGTTATGCCAATATATTTGAAAATACAGATAAAAATGGAAAAATTCCTTGAAAAGCACATTATACCATAACTGACTTAAGAAAAAATCAGAAGACTGAATAGACTTGTATCTATTTAAGAAATTGAATTCATAATAGAAAACAAAAATCATAAAGAAAACATGGTCTATTACTATTAAAACCCGTAGAACTCAGACGGAAATAAAGGCCTAGTTTCTCTGATGGGAAACTTCTCAACCCAGGGCACATAAAACTCTCATAAAACAAATATCCCTTTCCCCCCACTGAAATAAATTTGCAAACAAAAATTACAAACCATCAAAAAATAAATAACCATGAGGGAAAACAGATTAACTAAACAGAAGAATTAGCACCCCCAAGAACTGCAAATAATATAACGATGTGAAAGAAATTATAAAATGAATACTTTAAAAATAATTAAAGAGTTAAAGAAGGGTGAAAAACATAAAGAAAGCAATAGGGAATTATGGAAAAGGAATCAGCAGATTTTCAATAGAATCAAAGGGAACTTGCACAAATGAAAATACATGAAATAAAGTTAAAAAATTTAATGGACAGCTTAAATGATAATTAAATACAGCTGAAGGGAGAGTTAGAGAACTTTACATAGATCCAAGGGAATTACCCAGAATACAACACAGGGAGATGAAGAGATGGAGATAGAGAAGAGAAATTAAGAGACATCAAGAACACAACTTATCAAAAATTTTTGGATGCAGTGAAAGCAGTGCATAAGGAAAAGCAATGCATATATTAGAAAAGAAAAAAGACCTAAAATCAACAATTTAAGTGTCCACCTTAGGAAACTGGGAAAAGAAGAACAAATTAAATACAAAGTAAGCAGAAAAAAGAAATAAGAATTGGAGCAAAAATATCAATGGAATTAAAAACAAAAAGCCTATAGAGAAAATCAAGGAAAGCTAAAGCTGATTCTTTGAAAAGATCAATAAAATAGATAAGCCTCTAGTCAGGCTAACAAAGAAAAAAAGAGAGAACATAAATTACTATAATATCAGAAATGAAAGAGGCTACAGATTCCAAGGAAATTAAAAGGATAATAAAATAATACTATGAACAACTTTATGCCCACAAATTTGATGACCTAGATGAAATGGACCAGTTCCTTGAAAGACACAACTGCCAAAACTTACACAAAAAGAAACAGATGACCTGAAAGGCCTATATCTACTAAAGAAATTGAATCAATAATTAATAATCTTCCAAAACAGGAAGCACCAGGCTTCACTGGTGAATTCCACCAAATATTTAAGGAAGAAATTATACCAGTCCTCTGCACACTCTTTCAGAGGATAAAAGCACAGGGAATACTTCACAACTGTTCTATAAGGTCAGCATTACTCTCATACCCAAACCAGACAAAGACATTACAAAAGAAAACTAGAGACCAGTATTTCTCATGAACACAGATTCAAAAATCCTCAACAAAATATTAACAAATCGAATCCAACAATGTATAAAAATAATTATCTACCATGACCAAGTGGGATTTATCCTAAGTATGCAATGCTGGTTCAACATTTGAAAATAAATTAGCATAATCCATCACATCAAAAAGAAAAAAAGAAAAATCACATGATCATATCAATAGATGCAGAAAAAGCATTTGACAAAATCCAACACAATTCACAATAAAAATTCTCAGTAAACTAGAAATAGAAGGGAAATTTCTCAACTTGATAAAGACTATCCACAAAAACTCTACAGCTAGTATCATACTTAATGGTGATAAACTTAAAGCCTTCCCACTAAGATCAGGTACAAGGCAACTATGGCCTGTCTCATCACTCCTTTTCAACATTGTACTTGAAGTCTTTGCTAATGCAATAATGCAAGAAAAGAAGAAGTATGTAGACTAGAAGAGAAGATACACAACTGTCTTTGTTCACAGATGACATGACTGTCTATGTAGAAAATCCAAAAGAATTGACAAACTCCTGAAACTAATAAGCAATTATGGCAAGGTTGCAGGATACAAGGTTAATATACAACCGTCAATTGCTTTCCTATATACAAGCAACAAATAAGTGGATTTTGAAATTAAAAACACAATATCATTTACATTACTACCCCAACAAAGAAATGCTAGGAATAAACTTAAAATATGTATAAGATCTATATGAGGAAAACTATGAAATTCTGATGAACAAAATCAAAGAAAACTAAGTAAATGGAGAGATATTGCATGTTCATGGATAGGAAGACTCAATGTTGTCAAGACGTCAGTTCTTCCCAACTTGATCCATAGACTCAGTGCAACCCCAATCAAAACCCCAGCAAGTTATTTTTTGGATCAACAGTTTCTAAAGTTTATATGAAGAAGCAAAAGACCCAGAATAGCCAACACAATATTGAAGGAGAACAAAGTTAGAAGACTGACACCACCAGACTTTAAGACTTACTATGAAGCTAAAGTAATGAAGACAGTGTGGTAGAGGTGAAAAAATAGACAAATAAATCAGTGGAACAGAACAGAAAGCCCAGAAATAGACCTCCATAATTAAAGTTAACTGATGCTTGCCAAAGGAGCAAAGGTAGCATGATGAAGAGAAGACAGTCTTTTCAACAAATGGTGCTGGAACAAGTGGACATCCACAGATTAAAAAAACAATGAATCTAGACACATGCATTACAAAAATTCTCTTTTCACAAAAATTAAATCAAAATGGATCATAGACCAAAATGTAAAATGCAAAACTATAAAACTCCTAGAAGATAATATAGGAGAAAACCTAGATGACCTTAGGTACGGTGGTGCCTTTTTAGATACAACACCAAAGACACAACACATGACAGAAATAATTGATAAGCTGGATTTCATTAAAATTTTAAAAACTTTTGCTCTGTGAAAGACAATGTCAAGCAAATGAGAAGACAAGACTTACACTGGGAGAAAATCTTTGCAAAAGACACATGTCATAAAGGACTATTACTCTAAAAATACAAAGAATTCTTAAAACTCAACAATAAGAAAACAAGCAACCCAACTTTTTAAATAGGCCAAATATATTAATAGATGCCTTGCCAAAGAAGATATACAGATAGCAAATAAGCATATGAAAAGATGCTCTACATCATATATCATCAGGGAAATGCAAATTAAAACAATAATATAACACTACACACCAATTAGAATGGCCAAAATCCAGACTACTCACAACACCAAATGCTGGTGAGGATGTGGAGCAACAGGAACTGTCATACATTGTTGGTGGGAATGCAAAATGGTGCAGCCACTTTGAGTGACAGTTTGGCAGTTTCTTACAAAACTTAACATACTCTTACCATAGGATCCAGCAATTGCAGTCCTTGGTATTTACCCAAAGGAGCTGAAAATGTAGGTCCACACAAAAACCTGCACACAGATGTTTATAGCAGCTTTATTCATAATCGCCCAAACTTGGAAGCAACCACTATGTTCTTCAGTAGGTGAGCGGATAAATAAACTGGGGTACATCAAGACAAAGGAATAATATTCAACAAAAAAGAAATGAATTATCAAGCTATGAAAAGACATGGAGGAAACTTAAATGCATATTACTAAGTGAAAGAAGCCAATCTGGAAAGGTTACATGGTATATGATTCCAACCATATAATATCCTGTAAAAGGCAAAACTATAGAGACAAGAAAAAAATCAGTGGTTGCTGAGGGATGAGGGAGATGAATAGGCAGAGCACAGAGGATTTTTAGGACACTGAAAATACTTTGTATGACAGTATAATGATGGATATATGTCAGTATACGTTTTGTCCAAACCCATAGAAAGCACAACACCAAGAGTGAACCCTAAAGTAAACTATGGACTTTGCCTGACTTTGATGTGTTAGTGTAGAATAATCCTTGGTAAAAAAAGAAAAAAGAAAAAAGAAAAAAAATATACACACACACACACACACACACACACCATTCTGGTCAATGATGTTGATAATGGGGGAGGCTATGCATGTACGGGTGCAGGACTGTACCTTGCTCTCAAGTTTGTCATAAATCTAAAAAGCTCTGAAAACATAAAGTCTTTTTTAAAAGAGAAAGAGAGATGGAGAAGAGAATAAAAAGTTCTAATACATCTGAGTTCCAGAAGAAAGAATAAAAGAGAAGAGAGGAGAGACACTATCTAAAGAGAAAATGCCCGAGAACTTTTCATATTGAAAGTTAATTCTCAGGTTGAAGAGGAGCAATAAGTCTCATGTAGAATAATAAAAATAGATCCAACACCTAGATATAGCCTGATGATATTTCAGGATATCAGAGACAAAAAGAAAAATTTTCATGAGACAAAACAAAAACCGAGAGACAAGACATGTTACGTACAAAGGACTGATGATTAGACTAACCCAAGAGAAATGCCAGAGATGATGGAATAGTATCTTCAACACGATGAAGGGAAAATAACAATGAAGAATGGAGCAAAATAAATTTTTTTTTCAGACAAATCCTGGGAGTTCTCTCATAGACTCTCACTGAAAGAATTATCAAAGGATATACTCTAGCAAGAAGGAATAGAAGAAGCAAGGAGGAAACAATGAAATATTATAAACAATGATGAGCTAGTAAACTGGTAAATATGTTGGTCAATTTAAATAAGCCTTCACCTAGTAATAATAATGATTAATTTTTGTGGGGTTTAAAAACAAACACATGTAATCGATATACTAAACAATTGTTCAGTTGGTACAAAGACTGTAGAATGTAGAAGAAATGTAATTAAATTATTCTTCATTTCCTGTGTTACTCAGGAAGAAATAGTGATTAATTTTAAACTTAAGCCACAGATGCACATTAAAACTTAGGAATAACTTCCTAAAATTAAGGAGTATAATATCCTATTTTTGATTCATTAGAGGGGAAATGGGACTAAAGAAAACTTGATCAAGCTCATAGAAAGCAATATAGGAGAAAAAAAGAAGCAAGTACATGCTTGGACTTAAAAATAAAATAAAATAGCAGGGAACTGGACCATGGAACTAAAGGGAGTCGATGATGGCTATTGGGAATTGAAGTCTGAGCAGTCTGGGCAGTCAGGTTGCTAAGGCTGAAGTGCAGGGTCCTTGCCTTTTTGAGATGTGTGTTTTTCCACTTCTCCTTTGTAATCAAAGCCAACAGCTGACTACAGAGAAAAGGAGAGAGAATCGATTAGAGTCAGAGATGAACATTTTCTCCCTCTCTCACTTACCCTTACACCTATAGCTCAGCCCAGGGGTTAGTTATAGGGGCTCAGAGCTGCGTATGGGGGTTCAATGTAGAAACAGACAGTACCCTGACAGGCTGGTGTAAAGGCAGTGTGCTACAAACCAATGACCATGGGCCCTGGACACAGATAGCTCTAGATCCAAACCCCAACCCCACCTTTCCTATTTGTAGTTGTGTAACTTTACGTATATCCTTTAATATTACTGAGCCTCAGCCTCTTTTTTTTGTTTTTTCTTTTGGCCACACAGAGGCATGTGGGATCTTAGTTTCCTGACCAGGGATGGAACCCATGCCCCCCTGCAGTGGAGGTGCAGAGTCTTAACCACTGGACCGCCAGGGAAGTCCCCCTTGGGCCCTTTAAATATGAAATGAAAATAGGTATACCTGCCTTATTAACCTCAACTGTAAAATGATTCCAACTTATTTGGGATATTGTGAGGACTAAATGGGGCAAGATACATAAAGTGTGCGCACTCAGTAAATTACTGTTTTTCTTCCTAAGTCTCATGAAACTAAAATGAGATAATAGCTAGAAAACTGCCTTGTAAACTATAAAGCAGCACTGTGCACATGTAAGAGATATCATCCTATACTGACTGATTATACTGTGCCTCTTCTCTTTCCTTACACAACAGTGGAAACCCAGAGATGTAGATTTTGGTGGGATGAGAGGCAACCAGGAGAATCTGGATCCTAGCTGCTTTGGGACTGGATATATTGGCAAATATCTAACCTAACTATGTTCCCATATGGCTCAGTAATAGGTCCCTAAGCAAGTCTAGATTTTGCATTTTAAAAGTTATTAGTGTGGGACTTCCCTGGTGGTGCAGTGGTTAAGAATCCGCCTGCCAATGCGGGGGACACAGGTTTGAGCCCTGGTCCGGGAAGATCCCACATGCTTCGGAGCAACTAAGCCCGTGGGCCACAGCTACTGAGCCTGTGCTCTGGAGCCCAAGAGCCACAACTACTGAGCCCTCGTGCCACAGCTACTGAAGCCCACACGCCTAGAGCCCATGCTCTGCAACAAGAGAAGCCACTGCAATGAGAAGCCTGCGCACCACAACAAAGAGTAGGCCCCGCTCGCCACAACTAGAGAAAGCCCGTGCGCAGCAATAAAGACCCAATGCAGCCAACAATAAATAAGTAAAATAAATAAATTTATTTTAAAAAAGTTATTAGTATGTATTGTTTCTTGATTTATAAGACACACTGATTGTTAAGGTTATTCGGTTTGTGGCTGGTGAGGCAGGAGTTGAAAGAAAGAACAGTGAAAGATTAGGCAAAGGCAGGAGGGGAGCCAAGAAGGAAGAGAAACTTCACCCTGATTAGAGAACATTACATGTTCCGTATTCCATTACTGCTTTTAAAAATTATCCTCTGTGCTTTTCCTTTACCTTACAGTATGTTTTGAACTTTTCTGGTTTTTTTTTTACCCCTACAATTCAAATAACACTCTAACACTTAGCTTTAAGGATTCAGGCCCACTTATTAACAGCTGCAGGTTAAACAAACAAACAAACAAACAAAATCTCAGCTAGCTGTGAAGGAGATGTCCCCTCTGTGTGCTGCTGCAGGGCAGAGACACTACTCTGCCCCATAAAGAATGAGCTCAAAGAATCCGATCTACTACGGTGTGAAAATGAGAACATGAATGAGTTATCAATCGTACTCCCTGGACCACTCTATCGTCTGTAATCATGCTGTCCTTTTTCTCTTTAAAACTATCACTACTTTTTTGTACAAAGGAGTCTATTCTTTTTTGGAGAACAGGCTCCGGATGCGCAGGCTCAGTGGCCATGGCTCACGGGCACAGCCGCTCCGCGGCATGTGGGATCTTCCCGGACCGGGGCACAAACCCGTGTCCCCTGCATCGGCAGGCGGACTCTCAACCACTGCGCCACCAGGAAAGTCCCCAAAGGAGTCTTTAAAACACCTGGACTTCAAGGAGTTAGTACTAAGTCCTGTGAAAAATAACCTTCACCTTCTAAAAACATTGTAACCTTAATTAGTTGTTTTTCTTATTTGCTACCATTGTAATAATATTTCAGCTGATATGTCTGTTTTCCTGAAAGGCATACATATTTATAAGGCTTTCATATTAGACCAAAGGAGGAGCTTTGGAATTTCCTCTTCTCTCCTCATGCGTACAGGTATGATAAAATCAATGGGTTAACATAGCACAGGGAGATCAGCTCCGTGCTTTGTGACCACCTAGAGGGGTGGGATAGGGAGGGTGGGAGGGAGATGCAAGAGGGAGGGGATATGGGGATATATGTATACATATAGCTGATTCTGTTATACAGCAGAAACTAACACACCACTGTAAAGCAATTATACCCCAATAAAGATGTTTAAAAAATAAACAAATAAATAAATAAAATAAAATGCAGGGGGGAAAACAATAAAACAATGGCTTAGGGATTCCTTATTCAGAGTTTGGGAGTCTTTGTCTCTTTTAAATTAACACCTTTCAGGTCAGCATGTGGGCTCCAAAGGCAGCACCAAAGAACTTGCTGAGGGAGGTGTGGCAGCCATCCTCATGATGGACCCTCCTTGAGGCCACTGCCCTATCTTTCCACAGGAGAAGCACAGACCTACATTCAAGGTGATTGTTGGTAAGTCCCACATGATCTGAGTTGGGTGGCACAGGGAGAGAGCTGTCACTTACCTTGTCTGCCCTGTCCTTCTCAACTCCGTATTTGCCCCCAAAGCCTCTGGCAGCATCAGTCTGAGAAGAGTGCTTCTCCACCTCAGCAACATACTCATGGCCCACAGCACTCTGAGAAAAATCAAGATCGGAATGAGTGAGAAGATAAAAATGACCATAAAAAAATAAAATGATCAGAGATAGGATGGGATGTAAGAATACAAGAAATTCCACTCTAGGTCACACTGATAATCTCTGACAGAGTGCCAAGGAATGTGTGATGGGAGAGCAAGATGACTTTTTCTGGAACCTTGCACATCCTGACTCTTCTTTAATACCACTAGGAACCCATCATTTAGGAAACTCCCATAGGATGGGTTGGGAACCAGAAGGATAGAGACTACATAGACAGGGCAGTGTTTAAAGCATTGCTTAAAAAGAGGGTGAAACAAGCGCTTTGTGCATCAAAATAGAAATGAGGGTAGTTACTGGGGAGACACCTAAGGGGACTGACTAGATTCCATAGCCCGGATTGAATATTTAACACAGACAGGTGCTTTTGTTCTGGATCTTTGTTCCTACACAACCATCAAAGTTCAGAAGTGCAGCCTGGGCCCTGTTATTAACAGTGATTGACTCTTTATACTAAAGGGGGCTGGTAGACAACACCGTGAGTAGTCCAAGATGGCATATAATTTAACTTTTTTATTCCCCTCCACTTTTTTCTCCATCTACCATTTTCTACTTGGTTTTGAAAGGTGTGTCTCTTTTAATATTTGGATATGGATGCTTTAATAATCTTGGAATTGAATAATACTTCAAACCAAATAGTGATACCTTGCAGAGTCTCAACTAAGAAGAAATTAGAAAGTTTCTTCTTCTTCCTGTATTTCCGATTCCATGCTGGGATAAATATTAATACAGAGATGGATGTGAAGCACTGCCCTATATGAGCTCCTGGGAGCTCATATAGGGCAGTGCTTTTGGGTTTTTGGGTCTGTGTAGGTCAACTTTGTTTGCTGAATTCAAGAATGAACGACTGCTTATCTATTTTACTCTTTCCTAGGAATTCTGTGGGAGAATACAATGCCTACTTAGCACTTTACACAATGACAAAAGGGTGAACTAACAGCTTTCATTTAATTGCTTTTTCCTCCTTGGAGATTAAATATTTTTTCTTATAGGAATATATCTCTATCTTTTTAAAAAATAAATTTATTTATTTTTTATTTATTTATTTTTGGCTGCATTGGGTCTTCGTTGCTGCGTGCGGGCTTTCTCTAGTTGCATCGAGCGGGGGCTACTCTTTGTTGTGGTGCGCGGGCTTCTCATTGCAGTGGCTTCTCTTGTTGCAGAGCATGGGCTCTAAGTGCGCGGGCTTCAGTAGTTGTGGCACGTGGGCTCAATAGTTGTGGCTCTTGGGCTCTAGAGCGCAGGCTCAGTAGTGTGGCCCATGGGCTTAGTTGCTCCGCAGCATGTGGGATCTTCCCCGACCAGGATCGAACCCTTGTCCCCTGCATTGGCAGGTGGATTCTTAACCACTGCACCACCAGGGAAGTCCTATATCTTTATCTTTGAGGTTAGGAAAGTCAATGGAAAAATACAATTCAACATATAGGCTTTCTTTTTATCACACTTTCATAGTATCTAATGGATAAAGGAAAAATAATAATATATTTGAGGACATTTAATAGATAAAGTCACATAAATATTTTTCACATCTATGTGCAAATCATATTAAGTGATGTACAAAATATGTACAAAAAGAACACTAAATATACAGTAAAGAAAACAGTAAGAGACACATCCATTTAAAAGCAGTAAATATTTTTAAAACATATTTTCCCCTTCTCTATGTGTGTCTCCTTAGTCTAGAAGTTACAGTGTGGCTGGGTCTACACTAGGCCAACCCTTCTAAATTCTTGGCTCCCATTTTCCGTCATCTATATTTTATGTGTTGAAATCAGGGGAAAAATGACACAAATAATACGTGGACATTCTCTTTTAAAACCCAAATGAATATTTTACTTTTGAATAAGTTTTAAACCATAAAACCAACAAATGAATCAATTCATTATTTATTTTTTAAAAGCAAATATCCCCCTTTCAACTCACCTTGTCCATTCGGTCTCTTTCCACCCCAAACCGACCTCCGTAGCCGTGGGATGCTTTGGGTCCTGACTCCATCTCCTTCTTCTTGAGAACATCATGCTCCTCTGACACTTTGTTCCTCAGCTGGTGAATGCTGGAAGTAACCACATCACAGAGACTTGTCTAGCACAGAGATGTCAATGAACCCTACTTTGCAGAAAAATTGAAATCTTGCAGTGTGTTCTGTTCATTTTTAGCAATAGGCCCCAAAGTATACCTGTGCTGAGTCTGGGAGTAGGAGGTTAGTGTGGTCTGCATATATAGCCTGATATAAACTCTCCATAAGCCAATAGTATTTCCTCTAGTCTGTTATTTTGCTCACTAAATAACCTTCTGATATTTAGTCTCATGTTCCTAAATATTAGAGGACAGTGTTACCTATATTCTAGCAACCGAAAAGTTATTTTCCTCTCTGAATGGATTTGTTGTTTAACACTTCGGTACTCTACCTCAAGAAGCACAAAGATATTCATATACCCTTTACCCACACACTCTAGTCCTAGAAGTCTACCCCAAGGAAATAGTTTTAAATATGGCAAAGCTTAATGTCTAATGATATTCACTGAAATATTGTATTTAATAGCAAGAACCAAGAAACAATTTATATGGAAAAAATGGGGAATAGTTAAGTAAATTGCAATATTACTTTTCAATGGCACATGAGGAAGTCATTAAAAATGATGATTATGAAAAATGCAGCATTGGGAAATTTATCTATACATTAAGTATTTTGTGTCTCTTCTTGTCAAAAATGAATGCCCTTCACACTGCCCCTATATCTGCTAATTCCTGAGAGAACTAAAAACTAAAAAAGGCTCACTAATAAAATTCACTCTCATCACTAATTGTTGCAAAACTTTAAGGGCTCAAATAACCTTGATTTGGGACACTTCTGTCCTTAAGAGAACGTAACACCAAAAGGAGGTATTCTCTTTCTTACTTCACTTTCATCTCTACCATGTGGGTAGAGAATACCTCTGTGTATTTGTTTGGGCTGAGGATAAGAAGTGACAGCTCAGCACCAGAACCAACACCAGCACCAATAAGTGACAATCAGGACTGATACTTGGACACATATAAGGACCACTGGGGATTCTTAGAAACATTTGGGCAAGAGAACCCTAAATGAAAAATTTGACTTCCTGCAGCAAGAAATGGAGGTTTAAGGAACTGAGATATAGTGATGTTCCTGGGACTTCACTAGCTCAGGAAAACCACATATATTGGTACAGGCAGAATGGCCATCTCACAGCAGAAAGTCTCCTCTTTCATGGAAGAATAGATCCATCTTGTGGCCTTGTAGTATAAGCCCAACAGAGGTCTTTTTCAAAAGCCTTCTCAGCTTTAGTCAAAGTTAATTTTAGAAAACTGGCTTTGAGCCAGATGAAATTAAGCTAACAGCTGGAAGAACCCTCTGTTCCTGTGCCTGCTCTAAACCCTCTGGCAGCAGTGAAGGCAGAGATCCTGTGTTGCTAGTTCGACAGCATCAACACTTTAGAACTGTCAGTGTCAGAAAAGTTATTCGTTCCAAGAACAGGTAAATGACCAATATTTCCCAACCAAAGTGTTCAGATGAAGAATGAAGAAAATGGGACTAAACATTACTTTCAAATGGGAAAAATAAGCAAAGTTTTAATAAATCCAATTACTGTTACATGGATCATAACTGTATTATAGTTGAAACAAGTTTTTAAAAAGGGATTAGAAAATGAGATTCAGGAATATCCACCTAATAGATGACAATGAGGTTAGTCAGAGAATCATGACAATGGACAATATAATTTGAATGAAAATGTTGGGGCCAATGAAGACCAACTTCTTACCAAATTCTTCAGAATATAGCTGAAGCCACTATAAAGGTATTAGTTATATTATTACTTTATTAAATAAATATTAAACTTTTTTGAGTGTGAGGCACCATTAGGCTCTGACAATACAAAGATAATTAATGTTTGAAAATAGTGATCAGGTGGAAATATAGAAAGGAAAAAAAATTGTAATCCAATGTCCTAATTGGCATACCTAAGAAACTTTTAACACATTAACTCTCAGATGTCTATCTTAAGGCTTAAAAATACCTTGGAATTGATGAAGCAATACAGTTTATAGAAACCAAGTGACACCCAGGACCTCAAAGATGAGCTAAGAGAAGGAACAGATTTTTTTGTTTTTATTACAAAAGTAAAAGCACAAAAGTGAGTGACAGACTGTAAGATTTTATTCACAGACAGTATGATCATAGTTGTAGAAAATCCTAAAGAATCTACATAAATGTGCTACTAGAACTATTAGGTACATTTAGCAAGGTCCCAGGAGACAAGTTCACTATTAAAAGCAATTTTATTTCTACATACTAGTCACAGACATTTGGAAATTTAAAGTTAAAAATAAATACCACTTATCATCACATGAAATAGCACAAAATATTTTAGCATAACTTATTAATAAAATATGTGCAAGATGTGATCACTGAAAAACATTTCTGAAAAAATTAAAGAAGACCTAAATAAATGGAGACATATCCCATGTTCATGGATTGGAAAACTCAAGATTATTAAGATGTGAGTTCTCTCTAAAATGATCTATAGATTCAGTGCAATCCCATTCAAAACACCAACAGGCATTTTTGCAGGAATTGACTAGCTAATTCTAAAATGTATGTGGAAATGTAAAGTCCTAGGATAGTAAAAAGTGTTTTTTTTTTTTCCAAAGGAGAGCAAAGGAGAAGGACTACCTGATTTAATTACTGCAATAAAAAGTGCAGGACAATAAAGCTACAACAACCAGTGCAGTATGGTGTGGGTCAGAGCAGACATATAAATCAATAAAATAGTCTAGAAATAGACCCTCATGTATATGGTCAAAGATGCCAGGTAAGTCAGTGGGGAAAGATTAGTCTTTTAACGATGTTGGAATAATGAGATATCCTTATGGAAATGAACCTCAATCTTTGCCTCACACTGTATGCAAAAGCAAATTTGAAATAGATCATAGACTTAAATGTAAAAGCTAAAACTATAAATCTTTTAGAACAAAACATAGGAAAAATCTTCACAGTTTGAGGTAGGTAAAAATTTCTTAGACACATAAAGCACTAAACATAAAAAATTTTGATAAATTAGACTTCATCAGAATTAATATCTTCTGATCTTCAATAGAAGCCATTAATAAAATGAAAAGGCAAGTTACAGTCTGGAAGAAAATATTTGTAAAACACATATGTCACAAAAGACTTTTATCCAGAATATACAAAGAACTCTTAAAACTCAATAAGAATACAAAGACCCTACTTTAAAAGTGAGGAAGAGATTTGAATAGACACTTCAAAATGAAGATAAATGAAGATATATGAATGGCACAAGAAAAGATGCTCAATAAAATTAGTCAGCAGAAAAATACAAATTGAAATCCCTACACACTTACAAAAATAGTTAAAATTAAAAATATTGACAATAACAAGTACAGACAAAGATGTGGAGCAATTAAAACCCATACATTATTTGTAGGAGTGAAAAAACATTTCTTTCAGAAAACAGTTTACTGGTCTCTTAAAAAGTTTAAACACACTTTTTATATGATTCAGGAACTCTACTACTTTTAGGTATTTCCCAAGAGAAGTAAAAATATATGTTAAAAGATTTGGATCAAAATGTTCATGACATAGAGAATCCTAAAGATGCTACCAGAAAACTACTAGAGCTAATCAATGAATTTGGTAAAGTAGCAGGATACAAAATTAATGCACAGAAATCTCTGGCATTCTTATACACTAATGATGAAAAATCTGAGAGTGAAATTAAGAAAACACTCCCATTTACCATTGCAACAAAAAGAATAAAATATCTAGGAATAAACCTACCTAAGGAGACAAAAGACCTGTATACAGAAAACTATAAGACACTGATGAAAGAAATTAAAGATGATACAAATAGGTGGAGAAATATACCATGTTCTTGGATTGGAAGAATCAACAGTGTGAAAATGACTCT
>NC_041214.2:92930462-92940244 GCF_002837175.3 Physeter macrocephalus | reverse complement strand
CCTAACACCATACACAAAAATAAATTCACAATGGGTTAAAGACCTACATGTAAGGCCAGACACTATCAAACTCTTAGAGGAAAACATAGGCAGAACACTCTATGACATAAATCACAGCAAGATCCTTTTTGACCCATCTCCTAGAGAAATGGAAATAAAAACAAAAATAAACAAATGGGACCTAATGAAACTTAAAAGCTTTTGCACAGCAAAAGATACCATAAACAAGACCAAAAGACAACCCTCAGAATGGGAGAAAATAGTTGCAAATGAAGCAAGTGACAAAGGATTAACCTCCAAAATTTATAAGCAACTCATGCAACTCAATAACAAAAAAAAACAAACAACCCAATCCAAAAATGGGCAGAAGACCTAAATAGACATTTCTCCAAAGGAGATATACAGATGGCCAACAAACACATGAAAAGATGCTCAACATCACTAATCATTAGAGAAATGTATTTCAAAACTACAATGAGGTATCATCTCACACCAGTCAGAATGGCCATCATCAAAAAATCTAGAAACAATAAATGCTGGAGAGGGTGTGAAGATAAAGGAACCCTCATGCACTGTTGGGAGGAATGTAAATTGACACAGCCACTATGGAGAGCAGTATGGAGGTTCCTTAAAAAACTAAAAATACAACTACCATATGACCCAGCAATCCCACTACTGGGCATATACCCTGAGAAAACCATAGTTCAAAAAGAGTCGTACCACAATGTTCATTGCAGCAATATTTACAATAGCCAGGACATGGAAGCAACCTAAGTGTCCATCAACAGATGAATGGATAAAGAAGATGTGGCACATATATACAGTGGAATATTACTCAGCCATAAAAAGAAATGAAATTGAGTTATATGTAGTGAGGTGGATGGACCCAGAGTCTGTCATACAGAGTGAAGTAAATCAGAAAGAGAAAAACAAATACCGTACGCTAACACATATCTATGGAATCTAAAAAACAAAATGGTTCTGATGAACTAGGTGCAGGACAGGAATAAGGACACAGACGTAGAGAATGGACTTGATGACACAGAGAGGGGGGAAGGTAAGCTGGGACAAAGTGAGAGAGTAGCATTGACACATGTACACTACCAAATGTAAAACAGATAGCTAGTGGGAAGCAGCTGCATGGCAGAGGGAGATCAGCTAGGTGGTTTGTGACCACCTAGAGGGTTGGGATAGGGAGGGTGGGAGGGAGGGAGATGCAAGAGGGAAGAGATATGGGAACATATGTATATGTATAACTGATTCACTTTGTTGTAAAGCAGAAACTAACACACCATTGTAAAGCAATTATACTCCAATAAAGATGTTAAAAAAATGTTAATGACAGCTTTATTTGTAATAGTCCCAAATTGTCAACAACCCAAATGTCCATCGACAGGCTAATAAACCAAACTCTGGTTTATCTGTACAATGCAAAATTACTTGACATTAAAAAGGAACAAAAGACTGATATACACAAGACCATGAATAGATCTCAAAAATATTATGCTTAGTGAAAGAAGACAGACACAAAAGAATACCTTCTGTATTATTCCACGTACATGAAATTCTAGGATAGGCAAAACTAATCTGTAGTGACAAGAAGCAGATCAGTGTTTACATGCATCCAGGGGTGGGGAGGGATATATCGACTGTAAAGAGGCACATGGGCACAAGTGAGCAAAAGTGGGGAGAAGAAGATGGAGAAAATGCAAGAGCCCTTGAAAACCTGGCAGCTCCTGGAAACACTAGGCTGCTTGGAGCCTCCTGGCCCAGGACTTCTCTACACAATAGATGAAGGACGGATAGGATCATTTGAACTATTCACCAAATTACCAAACCATTCCCCAAACTAAATATATTTTAGGCAGACTTAAAAAAGAAAGATCATGGTGTGGGGGATGGTAGTGAGATTAATGAGAACCACAATCACTTCCTTTTCCTGCTTTGAGTCATCTGAGCTCTGCAGCTACTATTCTCCTGTTCAACTTCCCCTCCTTTCCAAGGACTTTGGTGATTCCCATCTGACCTTAAAGGTTGTCCCAGCCCACACTAGCCAGAAAGAATCCCAGAGTATTGGAGGCTTACTACTGGAAGGTCCTCTAGAGGTCTTTTTGTTCCCAATGGTAAGACTGGGAATCAGAGGGGGAAGTGACCTGTCCAGGATCACTTGGTTAGTTACTAGCAGAGACTGAGCTTTTATACCTCAGTAGCCTGGGTAAAAGGGAGGGGAGTGGGTTTTTGTGTAAATGTCTCCACCATTTATTCTATCAGATATAGATTCAGTTAGGCTAATAAGGAAACACCCAGGGTCACCACATTTTACAACTCCAGGGGTCACCAGTCAGAGTAATATATATACTGGACTGTGTAACACAACAGTTCAGGTAAACGCAACTTAGGAAGAAGGAAGATCATCATCTGTTTACATGTTTATTTTTAGGTTTTTAGGAAGAAAATCTGATTCAACTAATCTATATTAACAGGAAAGAGAAATAACATTATTGAGATGCTAAGTGGTGCTAAGTACTGCACTAGATTTTGCTATATGCTAATTCATTGAATTCTAACCATACACCTGCCAGGTAGCTATTATTATCCCCATTTGATAAATAAGCTGAGTTTCAGAGAGGCTATATGTCTAACTCACATTGCTATTAATGGTAGAGCTGTGAATTGAATCTGAATCTATCTGATATCCAAACTCCAGCTCTTTCCATAAGATCATGGCAGGGATTTAGGAGTCTTCTTTAAAATGTTCTGCTCCTGCTCTGCATAAGACAGGCACTGGGAGGGAAAGGTACAAGGAGAGTTTGTATGCTTATCTTAACAGTTCTCAGGATTCTAGGACTGAGCGGCCTTTTCTCAGAAAAGGAAAGACGTCTTAATTTGGGTAGGATTGATGAGCCTACAGAGGAGCATCAAAGAAGCTTCCTGCATGACCCAATTCCATGTTTTTGCTTCCCAACTGCTTCCAGAATTGCCTACTTTCTTTAAATATGATATTCATTACAGTTACTTGAAATAAATCATTTATGTCTGATTAAACAACACTGCGGAGTACTGAATATTATCAAATTGTATAAACATGTGCCAGGTTTTCATAGTGTGTTTCTTGTGCAATGTGATAATCCACTGACACTTTTTAAAATCTAGAAGAAAATGAGGTAAAAACACTGCTGTTTGTGGGGGAGGGGAGTTAAAATGGAGCTTAAAAAGATTAATTTTGCCAATTTATTTACTTTTAAATTTTGCTCCTGTTATACTGTTTATTGCGTCTATTGGACATTCTGACACTATCCAAAGCAAACAGCCCTGGTTAGATGATCCCGAATAATCCATGGATTATTAAAGAAGAGAGAATCTCTCAATCCTAATACACAATATATCCCACAGAAACCCCTGGATTTGTCTGTGAGTAACTTCCTTCTCTGTTATGGTATCAGAGTTTGTTTGTTTTGCTTTTTTTTTTTCTGGTAAAATATTGGGTTATAATCTTTAAGATCCCTATACATCAACAGGTTTTCCTGTTGTGTCATATTTCTTCATATTACCATTCATGGCTTCCTACTTCTATTAAGTAGCCAAACACAAATTTTTATTTTAAAAGTCAATTAGACCAGGTATGGGACCTGATATTGTCCTCGTTTTACAGCATTTATTCTGAGCTCTTTACCTTGACATTTTACTGAATCCTCCTTGGCCCATCAGAAGTCACCCTACAATCCAGACACACATTTATATTTATGTGAATAGATAGATAGTAAATGATACAAGCTCAGCACTTCCCTCTCTGAATGCCTCATGCCTTACTGACGGAAGAGAAACAGTTAAAATAATAGACACAGTTGGGGAAATATCAGAGTGGTTAGAAATAAAAGACAGATAATAGGGTTGGGGGGATAAGAGGAGAGACATGAAACAAATACACAATGACACCCAAAGGGACACATGGGGACAGACTGAAGGAAAAGCAAAGACACACAGACAGGAATTTCCCTCTTTCCTTCCCCCCGCACCTTCTCCCGAGTCTCCAAGTTTTCCTTGGGCTCTTCCCATACCTCTTTCCCTCCTCCCAGTCCTTTTGGTACCTACTTGATGTGCTCTGTGCGTCCAGAGCCCTCGATGGTCTTGGCTCCCCACCGTTGTTCCTTCTCAGAGATGTCATTCTACAAAAGACAACACTCAGCAATAAGTGATGGCAAGAAATGTGCCAGGCTGAGAGAGGCCACACAGCTGACACACATGCCCCCCACGTCCCCTGCATCAGCTGCTTCCGGTACTCAGGGACTTTATTCAGACTCCTCTCTGTGCTTATCCCACCCAGGCCCCCATGTTAAAATTAAGCTGGTGAGCTCTGAAACCTCCCTTTCTACTCTGCATCCCTCAAACTTTCTTCTTTAGGTCTCCTACAACTTCCGAATTCCCCCAAATTATACATGCCCAGCTCAAATCCTGGCTCACAGGCCAAAGGACACCCAGTTAACCTGTTCCCTCAGCATAGCCTGCCATAGCCTGTCAATCACAATGTCAAACTCCTCCGCACCTGTCTCCTTCCATCCTCAGCACAGGCTATCATGCAGGTCCCACTCATGACAGCAAACTGTCCTGCCAGGCAGTCCCACCATGAGGGCTATCCCAGTCCCAGACTTTTTCGAAGCCCCCTCAAGGGTTACAGAGTGGCCCACAGGCCTGCCCACTGCCCTACATTGTCCAAGGAAAGTTATTTCCACACTCACCACAAAGTCAGGGTCTGTGTCCCAATCATCACCCTGGGTCTCCACGGAAACAGATACATCATGACCTACTACAGACTTCCACATCTGAGGGTGACAGAAAATGGGAATGATTAAATGAAAAAAGCAAGAAGAGGGAAAACAAGAACGCTGAAGTCAATGATATAGCAGCCAAAGTTCATGCTATTTTTTTCTTAGAAGAAAATAGAATCTGAGGCAAAGCAGATGGAAGTTTTAGGAAAGCACTTTTTCTCAGTTAGAGGAAGGGGGATGTGGATTTATTTAAGACAAACTAATGTGGCCTGGGTTCATTAGTCTGGACAGAAGTCATCATGAGTGTAGGTAATACTAAATAACCTGGGTGTCAAAACTGCTGAGATCCTTCACTTGTGTCAAGAGGCCAGCTAGCTAGTGGCTTGAAGAGGAAATCAATGAGGATTGCTAGAACATCCCTGGAATTACAGCATCATTTCACTCAGGTGTCCACATATAACTTATTTCATAGTTCTTGAGATATATATTTGTCCAGCTCTTGATAATGTGAACATCTACACTCCTCTCTACAACCTGCTAAACGCCATTGAGAATTTTTCCAACCTCCACTCTGAGACTGGCCACTGCACAGCTGTGTGTCAGTAGGGGCACTCAGCTGAAATTCCTCAACTGAACAATGCATGGGGAAGCATTATTTGCTGAGAATAATTCATTTATTGTTCAATTTTTAAAAACAGTTTAATTACACTTTGAAAGTAGATAACTGGTTCAAAAAAGAGCATGTAATAAGTCCCTTGTTTTGAACATTAAGAATTATTTGACTTTTTTTTTTTTTTTTGCGTTACGCGGGCCTCTCACTGTTGTGGCCTCTCCCGTTGCAGAGCACAGGCTCTGGATGTGCAGGCTCAGCGGCCATGGCTCACGGGCCCAGCCACTCCGCGGCACGTGGGATCTTCCCAGACCGGGGCGCGAACCCGGTTCCCCTGCATCGGCAGGCGGACTCTCAACCACTGCGCCACCAGGGAAGCCCTATTTGACTTTTATTAACTAAATAAATGTTAAAGAAATATTTAGAGAACACCGCTTTGAGGGGGTGCCAAATTGTTATTCCACTAGGGCATCCCCAGTGTTTCTGCTGGCCCTGCCAGTCCTGCATGAGGAGCTGCACAGGTGCTCTGCATCTGTGGGATGCTGGATCTTGGTGTGGAGAGGAAACAACAGACAATGCTCATCTGTTCTGGTGCTGAGACTTCTTGACCCTGGTACCACTTGCTGGCTGGCAACTCCCTGCCCACCCTTCCCTGCTCAGACTCCTTCCCCACACTCTTTACTGTCTTTTAAACGAGCCCTTCTTAAAACCTCTCCTAAGACCCTCCAGTCTCTCCACAGAGGTGCTCAGACTCTCCAACTCTCCTTTCCACTTGAAAACTCCATCCTTCTCCAGCTCTTTGAAAAACCCCTTGGAAACCAGTCCAAGGGAAATCTGGGGGTAGATTGGTTAACAAGATGCAAAGAAGACACTGGGGAAGTATGGACCGAGTCAGCTGGACTGTGGGATGAGTCACTGCCAAGAGCAGCTCTGCCTTCCCCTGTGGGGCAACAGTAATGCATGGGGGGCACGTAGATAAGACCTATGGTCCTGGCTCCTGGGCTGCTCTGCAACAAAAGGAGTTCACACAGAAGACTGGAAAAGAGAAGTTTCTGAAATATTTGTGAGCAATAAGGAAGCAGTGAGGACCGATGGTCCTGTCCTCTTTCTTGCTGTTCCTCCCAGGTCTCAGCTTGGCTCTCCCATAAGCCTGCCATCCTCATGTATTTTTGAAACAGAGGGAAGGGTTTCTGACACAGAGACAATTTAGTATGCTTGAGCTACTGGCCGGAAATAGGGAAGCCAAGAGGTACTATCTAGAGGTGGGAGACCAGAGAATAAGTCGGTGAGGCCTAGTGGCCAGGATATCAGGCACAATCGAGGGCCTCTTCTTGAGGCTGCCTGAGTAAAGTACACGGACAGAGAGTCAGATCATCCAGCTCTGTGGGAATATGGGTTAGGGAGTCAAAGTAGAGAGGGTATGTACTTATTTGCCAGGTACCAGGTTAGGCAATTTACAAATACTAACTTAAATAATTTGGTAAATCACTGAACATCTCTGATACTGTTTTTCCCAAGGGAAAATAAATGGAGCGGTTAACCTCGCTAATTCATCAAGTGCCCTCCATTTCTGACATTCTGGGATCCTGTGACCCTACAATCAGAGAAACTAGCCCTAATCGAACCGCCATACCTTCATCTGGCACTTGGTTC
Source organism: Physeter macrocephalus (assembly GCF_002837175.3). Taxonomy (NCBI): domain Eukaryota; kingdom Metazoa; phylum Chordata; class Mammalia; order Artiodactyla; family Physeteridae; genus Physeter; species Physeter macrocephalus. The sequence continues at coordinate 92,933,215 of NC_041214.2, read as the reverse complement.
TCAGCACTGGTGTACATTAGCTACTACTACTTCCTGATCTGTTGCAATGTCTCCTGTGGGTTTTGTCTCTCTGCTAGACCATAAGCTCTCCAGGGGCAGAGACTGTCTCATCTCCAGTGGTCCTCCTCCCAGCTCAGTGCCTAGGACCATCGGGCCTTAAAGAGGATTGTAGATTGTAGGCAGAAACCAGGGGTCCTGGATGGCTGCTGGATCGCGTGCCCTGGGCTCCAGCGTCTGCCTTCTGCTTCCATCCCCAGATGCTTGTTATCCACAAGCCCTCACACCCAGGCCAGGTTTCTGGTCATGAAAGGTTAGCAGCTTACTAGCAGGGACTTCACTGCTCAGCAAGGACGAAAAGACAGGCAGAGTCCTCTCACTTCAACTCTTATCCTACGCTCCCCAACTTTCCCACTGCCCGGAGTACCCACCTTCAACCGCGCGTTTGCTCTAGGCTCTCGGCTCCTCAAGTAGATACTCGGCTCCTCTCTAGCTGCTGCCACTTCAGAGCAAGAAACTCTGAGCTGCTGCTTCAGTTCCGTATTCAGGTTTTCTGTCATTTCCTGCCACCCTGTCTTCACAGCTACTTCCTGAAGTTTGAGTCAGTTCCTTCTGCTGAGGCATTGAAATAAAGAAGGATTAAATGCTCTGTGCTTACTCTTTTGCAAGGCTTTGAGGGTTCCAGGGGTCATAAAAAAGTGCTGCTCTTACTCTCAGAGTCTATAATCTGGTCAGGGGAGCAAAACATTCAACTAGAAGACACATAGAAGAATGCTGTACAACAGCATTTGTGTCCTAAATAGGTGGGCAATTGTATCTGTTTTTATTGAAGAAATTTAGAGAATTTGGTATGGGCTGAACGAATCAAGAAAGGTTTAATGGAAAAAATGATTTTTATGTGATTTTGGAAGGTAAGATTTAAAAAGAAAGTCACTTCCACATTACGCACAGTACTAAAAACTGGGGTTTGCATACAGTAGATGTTCAAATAAACATTGATCAATCAAATGATGGAAGGGCATAACTCATAGGGGAAAGGCAAGACATGGAGGGAGGAGAGTTCCGAGATTGTTTAGGGGGCAGTGAGGAGTGTGAGCTAATTCAGAAAGATTTGGTCCCAGGTAGTAGGAAGAAGTCTGAAAAAACTAGGTGGTACCAGATGATGGAAGGTCTTTGTGGTATTCTGTATTACTGTTCTGTAAGATTTGCTGCCCCTTCCTTCCCTCTTGAAGTCAGACTTGCTCAGGTGACTTTGTTTTGACCAGTGAAATGTAAGAAGTGAAACATCAAGGGAGACTTGAAGTGAGACTTCAAGACCAGCGCAAGATTTGCTATGCTCCTTTATCCACTGCTTACCAAGTGTGAATGAAAAAAATGTTGCCTGTCATTATCAGTAAATAAAGGATGCTGCAGCTATCAAGCCACGGGTGATGCCTGAGGGGACTCAGGATGGGAAAGAACAGGACACTGGCCCTAGATAGCTAAGTTGCATATCAATGAGCCCAGACTCTTACCTCTTCCCATACACAGAAAATTCATTAACTTGAGATATCTGTTTTTCTTTCATTAACAGTAATCTTTTGAAGTTCCGACTATCTAGTCTTTGCAAAAACTCCTATATATCCTGGCTCCTCCCTTACCGCTTCAGAGGAGTCCCTCCGAGCATCTGAGAGGTTGCATCCCGGGTTTAAGTCCTCAGTTTTGTCTGCCAAATAAAACATAATTCTCAACTTTTAGGTTGTGCATTTTTTTCGCAGTAGACACAAGGCAACCTGCAACTCTCCAGAGTGGCTCCTCTGGCAGCCTAGGTCCCTGAGTGAGAGGGTCCCCAACTAAGAATGACAACACAAGTAGAGCTCCATCCACTGTGTGAGGGACTTGGAGTCTTTGACTAAAAAATAATCCTAAAAAATAATTGCTGTTTTAGCTACTGAGAATTTGGAGGTGTTTGTTACTGTATCTGACCAAGCCTCTCCTAATCTTGACTGACATGGAGTTCTGACCTGATTTGCTCAGTTGTGCACTCCCCAATGGATTCAAACAGATAATGGATGAAATTTGTCCAAGATACAGAGGAGGGGATTTCTGCATTAGGAACTTAAGACTTTAGTCACTTCCAAATCTAAGGATTCTATGCCTAGCATGGAGATCAACTGATTATTTCTCCTACTTCATAACCTATTTATTATGGCATCACCAAAATTATTTTAAGAAAGAGTAAATTTGTAGAAGGAAAAAAAAATCTTTTAGAACATTTTGAGTCCTAATTTTGGGTCAAAAATAGAAATGATCAGACCAGATATTGTGACACACCATCCAGATACAGCTGTTTAGAGAAATCATAGAATTTAATCATAGATTAAATCATAGATGACAAGAAAGCCCATCTTGGATAACAAGACGTGGTACATACATACAATGGACTACTACTCAGCCATAAAAAAGAATGAAGTAATGTCATTTGCAGCAACATGGATGGACCTAGAGATTATCATACTAAGTGAAGTAAGTGAGAAAGAGAAAGCCAAATACCATATGATATCACTTATATGTGGAATCTAAAATATGACACAAATGAACTTATCTACAAAACAGAGACAGACTCACAGACATAAAGGACAGACTTGTGGCTGCCAAGGGGGTGGGGGCGGAGAGGGATTGGAGTTTGGGATTAGTAGATGCAAACTATTATATAAAGAATGGATAGGGCTTCCCTGGTGGCGCAGTGGTTGCGCGTCCGCCTGCCGATGCAGGGG